>NC_092863.1:102866864-102913949 GCF_032062135.1 Pyxicephalus adspersus | reverse complement strand
ATATATTTCAGGTCTTCAGGGAACCCCTGCTATAATTACTATATGCATAGCTCACTGTATATTAGTGTGGTGACCACTGGGAAGAATGCCACCCCTACAGATAGCCAAAATTATTGTTGGTGTCACTTGAACTGACCCGAGAGGCACAAATTTACCAGAAATAACCCCTAGCAGCCTCTGGAGGAATTCTGGTTGAGAAACACTGGGTTACACCATAACATTTTTGCAGTTCAAAACACCCCCACTGGACCAAATAACCCATTCTGCTCTACCAAGATCCAAAGGGCCAAGGACTTGGTGCCTATAGACAACAAACAATTTAAAAGTAGGTACCAAACCCCTTTATTGGGTGACTGAACCCATTGGTCTACACCAAGTCCTCCATTAGGCAGACAATACCTTAAAGTCTTTCCATGGTGTCACTTCCCACATCATTGTCACATTTTTCAATTGAATCTTTTTTTCTTGGGGGTAGGACCATATCACCTTGCAAGCAGATGAATTTTGAGAGTCATTGTAGTATAACAATGCAACCAGGTTTCCATTTTATCCCCAGTAATCTGGGATAAAGCCATCAAAGACCTAATGGTACATGAAAAATTGATCATGGCTCGAGGAACCCCTAGCAAACTTTGGAGGAACCATTGGGTTCCATGGATCCCTGGTTGGGAAACACTGAACTAGACCTTTTTTATCTAAATCCAGCTGGACTTTAAAATGGAAAAATAGACCTAAAAGGCAAAAAATAACACAATGGGAAAAGTCCGCCCATAAACCAAGGGCTGAGCAAGCATGTTAGTTTTATCTTTGGCACACATGTTCCACGAATATTCCAAGCTTGGTCATTGGGTGCAGGGGGGACTTATGCCATCTCATATGACAATCCTAGGTGACATTTATAGAACTTCCATTAAAAAACAAATTTAACCACCACACCTAAAGACAGATAGCCTGCAATATATTATATTTTTGTTCTGACACTTTCATTTTACTTTCCCTTTGACTATAATGCATTGTGCATATGCATGTATGTATAACGTTATGATATGTTGAAATGCAATGCAAAGTAGGATGCAAAACATGTTACAATTCAGTTGACTTTCTAAAAGAATAAAGGCCATTCACATAGCAAGGGATATATCACTTAGTTAAGTAAATGAGGATAGATGAATCTCTGCTAACCTTCCAATCACAGAAAAAGAATTACCCGGTTTTCTAAGATTTCTTTGCACCTGATTGGTGTGGTGAACTATCACCGCATTCACTAAGCTAAATGAATCATCCCACACAAGCTGATAATTTAACTTGGTAAGTGAAAAGCCACATTGCTCCTTTACATACACTTTCATGTACTTCCATTGATTTTGACAGAAAAACAGCAGATTGAAAGACCAACATAGAGCTTTTATCTCCATTCTGCCACGCATATAACATGAGGGCATGTGGCATTTGAAGGGTTACCCCATAGAGATCTGGAACAAGCATGTTTTTTGTGGGTAGGCCCATGTGTCTCTTTTTTTATATACAAACCATTCAGTAGACTATCATCTATTTGTTAGCGCGGGGTGGTTTAATTAAATCAGCGCACTTTGCATAACAAAAGCAATATGCGGGGCATTGTCTGATTGCAGGTTGTATCCTGGGCACTGCTGCTGGATGTCACTTTCCTCTGTTTCACAAATGGGAACACATCTCGGTGTTTGTAAAGAGCGTGCAGCAGGGTTAGATAAAACAGCGTTATCACCATCAATCATATTATTATAGTAAAGATCCCATCTGGCTGGCTCTTTGGCTGCCAGATTATACCCCATATGGGTGAAGAGGCTTTCGATTCAGGCTTTCAAGCCTTCCAGTTGGGATATGTCCTAATTATGATGAAATGCTTTTAGTGCACAAATGGGGCAGGCTATTTAGGTTACAGGGAGCACGTCGGCATGTCAGGACTACAATAGAACGTCCAATCATTCCTCATCCTGGGCAGACAGTGCCACTTTAAACTGAGATAAATGTAGATTATTGTGGGCGCTCTCGTTATGGATGGAGCATGTGGATTTTAATTGCGGCATAATTATGTATTTCATGTTTTTTCGAACGCAGAGCCCGCGCCTCAGCGCAGAGATGCCCGCCATGTGGCTGGAGGCGGCCTGGTAACCCATTCCTGGCCACAGCATGGAGAGAGAGATGAGAAGGAGGATGGGAGGGGGGAAGAGTAGTGAGGGATGGGGGGCTTTATATGAAGGTTTAGAGTGGTAATGATGAGCTGAGAGAGGAAAGCCGGATTGGGAGAGGGAACCTGTGTGAGGTTGTCTGAGGATAGGATGTGTAAGGATGAGGCGGGGAAAGGAAGGAAGGAAGGAAGGAAGGAAGGAAGGAAGAAAGAAAGAAAGAAAGAAAGAAAGAAAGAACGAAAAAGAAAGAAAGAAAGAGGAAGAAGGAAGAGAATAAAGGGAGAGAGAAAAGAGGGAGAGCGGAGGGAGGAAATGAGGGGAAGAGAATAAAAGAGAGAAATAAAATGGAGAAAAAGCAAGAATTAGACAAGAAGGAAGCAAAGAAAGAGGGTGTGATAGAGAAAGTAAGAAAGGGAAATGAGGGGGAGAGGAGAAGGAAAGAGAACAGGAGAGAGTGAGAGAGGAAAGTAGGAAAGAAAAGAATAAATGAGGAAAGCAGAATGAAGGAGGGAAGGAGAAGAAAAAGTAAGAGATTAAAGAGGGAGTGAAGATAGAAAAGAGGATAGGAGGAAGGGTGAAAGATAAGGAGAAAGGAAATAAGAGGTTGATATATTGGGAGGAAAATAAAGAAAGGAACAAAAGGGAGAGAGAAAAAAGGAAGCAAGCAAGGAAGGAAGAGACAGAAAATATTGGGGTAAATATAAGAAAAGGAGAGATGATGTGAGACAGGGAGGAAAAGAAAAGAAAGGGAGAATAACAAACTAAAAAAAGAATAGAAACGAAGATAAACTTCAACGAATTAATTTTTATTAGCCTCCAGTACATTCACTAATTGAAATTTGCATTCCATTCTGCACCATCTCTGTGTGTTTTTCACTCTCTCATAAAATGATTTGAGTCTGTAGCCACACATGGCGGATCCCCCCCCCAGAACCGAAGTAACACTCCTTGGTCTGGGAGTGGGGGATTATGGGCCGTGCCTCTCAGCAGGCCCATCACCTCGTGCCGAGCTTTCCTTTCATGTTAATTGACCCCGTGACATACAGAACGGGCCTGATGGGGCACTTCGGATTCCGCTGAACACTTCATTAAAATCACGGTGGAAAGTGTCAGGCAGAAGAGAAAAGGGTCCATCTTTGTTAGGAGCAGGAGCGGGGAAGGGAGCAGGATGAATTGCCATGGAAACTGAAAGCAGCCGCGAAATGCGTGCTGACCCCTCTAAAGAAAAGGGCAGCGACTGGCTATTTGCTGGTACAGTTATAAACTTTCTGTGCTGTGGGCAGATACAAAGAAAGGCTGCAGAGTGTACACATCGGCGGGGTTCTGAGAAGACTGTATTTTATATTTTATTATTCTCACAGAAGGGATGAGGGATGGGGCGTCCGCGCTGCGACAAAAGTTTTATTGGAAAACAAACTTTTCCTTGCTCCATTAACCCCGCGCTGCCCCAGGGGATTGATAATACACTGGGGTTAATCTGTTCTAGTATAATTGGGGTTAATACATAAGTCCCCTCCAAGGACACGCTGGTGCTGAATATAATTCATGGTTCAACGGCTCATGTCTAAAGAAGGGATGGAAAAATTAAACTAAAAAAGGCACCACAGGGTCATACAAGCTTAACTGTTCATCACCAGGGAGGTTTTGTATGGTTAATAGAGATATAGTGTACCAAAAGTAAAGCGAAAGTCAGCAGAACTTTTCTATTACCTGGCATAAGTTGTATGAGTATAAGTAACTCTTCCTTGGTACTAGTGTTTCAGAATCTTTTCCTTTATTGCAGGTGAATGATGAATTCCAAGCAGAAACAGTGTGCCAGAATTCTTGATGAAGGAGGGGTACAGGCCGTCCGACATCCACAGAAGGCTACAGAATGCGACCATTTTATGCCATCATTGACAAGAGATATGTGCACAAATGGATGAATGGGTTATAGGAAGGGAAACCCAACTTTAAAGACAAGTCATGCATTGGGAGACCATCAAGTGTGACCATTAACACAAATCAAATGGAAATACTGAATCACACGGACAGATGGTCACAATTCATGAGCTTGTTGCACAACTGAAATGTGTAGAGTTTCTCAACCAGGGTTCCTCCAGAGGTTGTTGGGGGTTCCATACGCAATGATCACTCTGTGTCTCTCAAGTCAGTTTAGGTGACCCCAATGATCTTTTTGGCTATGTGAAAGGGTGACATTCTTCCCAATGGCCAGCAATGTAAGAAGAATTCTTCCCATTGACCACCAGAAGAAATTACTGTGAGCTGTGGGTATAGTAACCATAGAAAGAGTTCCCTGAAGACCTGGAAGTTATTTCAAGGGTTCCCCCATGCTACGTAAAGGTAAAAAAACACTGGAGTGGAAAAGGAAGACTTACTCTACTAATATTTATGAAGTTTGATTCGTAATTAAGGATAGTTGAAATCTGAATCATTACATATGAAGGAGCTGACCTTTGTATAGCAATATGCTAATTGTTGTCAGACCCAAATTAATTAGGAAACAAATGAGAAAATAATAAAGCAAAGAAAAGGGGCTGGGGGGCTTTTTAGTAAATATATGTAAACTTTACATAATTGAAAGTAAATTGGATACTTAATAAAAACAATAGAACTGTAAGAATGTGCCCACTAGACAGTGTAATCTTAGTGTCATTACAATCTAGGTTAAGAACGTCCAGAAAGAGGAACACAATCGTTTCAGACTCTCGACACGTTTCGCCATTATAGGCTTCCTCAGGGGAGGTAGAGAGGTGCAGTTAATATTCCTTGTACCTGATTATCATTTGTGTGGTGTTACTTTAAAAAATGTAAAAAATATTTTTTGCAGCAGAACAAACATTTGAAAGAAATGTCCGAATTCTCAGTTGCCATTTAAATCACTTGCAACCGATGTAAACCATCAAAGAACACCATTTTACCTTTCCCATTAACTCATTTGCCTTTTGGCAAAATTTGGACATCTCACTGAGAATTCCTTTTTGGTTGCTGCAGGTTTTTTGTACACTAATAAAACCCTAAATATTGAGATGACTCAGTTCCTTTGTACAGACTCTTTCCTTCTTTTACAACATAATCATTTATTCTCCTGGGAGTGTCTAATCACTATTTGGTTGGCCTATCTCCCCTGTCTCTCCTCTCACCTTACTACATAAACTTTCATCAAGCTGCTTAGAAATACTACACTTAGGTGTCAGTGGTATATTTGAGAACATTGGAGCTGCCAACATCACATCCAAGATGGTGGCACCCAATACTAGTCTCATGGCATTTGAATGTCAAGTCAAGGGAAGGCTTTTACAGGTACATAACATGCATACTGAACAACAAATGCACATATAATCCTATGAGAAATGAATGGTTTAGTTACAGGTTCTGTTTAAGGGTTCATTGTGTTAAAGAGAATCAACCACCAAAGTTGACATCTGGTCATCTGGTGTTTAGGCAACCCACCAACATTATGCCTTAACCATGCTATGATAGCATCAGAATTATAGAAGAAGTTCAAATCATGAAAGTTTTATGTTTTAAGTACCCCCTAAAAATTCTCCAAGGTACAAAAGTTCTGCAATTATCTTCCATGCCCATATTTACTTTGTTCCATCATGTGAAAGAAGAAGCAAACCTAAACCAATCTACAATATCCTCCATCCCTCCAAAGCACTTCACCTCAAGAGTCCTAAACCTTGCCAAAGAAAAAATTCTTTATTGCCACTGTACTAAGAAGGCAGCGAACATTTTATTCCATTTGTACATCTTGTGCCTGGGGTGTGTGCAAAACGTAATTTATTTATACACAAATTGATTCTATTATTCACTGTTACAGGGACCACTGTCCTGCCCGATTTGTTTAATCCGCAGACCCACCAGGAGCACTCTACATGGGGCTGAACAATAGAGGAGGATCAGAAGTTCAGTGACACAATGTCCCCGTATTTTTCAGTTATAAAATGCACGTTGCTTTTCATCATGACCTATCTTTTTTTTTTTTTTTTTCAAAGACAGAAACATCTACCAGAAACATGGATCTCCGGAGCCATTTTTTAACAGGAAGATCTCTCTTGTAAAGCTTCCTATTTAATAATTAGCTTGATGTGATGACTATATTTTGGCAGATTCTTAGGGAATAAGAATTCTCATTCCTCTTTAGATGGCCATTATTTTACATTATTTAGCCAGAGAGTCCACCTCTGCACAAATCATTTGAAATAGATCCAAGAGACTAGACTTCTGAAGTTGGCCAAAGCTCACCAACTGCCTTACCATGTATACTTTATAGCTAAACGTTTGTGGGAACATGACCATCACATGAGCTTGCTGGACATCTTATCTAAAAACCATAGGTATATGGAGGTGTCTATGCTACCCTTTTGTGCACCATAACAGCCTCCATTCTCCAGGCTTTCCATTCATGTGTCTGTGGGAGTTTGTGCTCATTTGTGTGCTCAAATACTAATGTTGGATGAAAAGACCTCGCTTGGTGTTCAGCCCATCCCAGACTTGTTCAGTAAGATTGAGGGGCTCAACCTCAAGAGTTGAGATCAGGTGCAACTTAAGCAGGCTCTATTCTTCCAGAAAGTTTTTGGAGTGTGGACTTGGGTGGCCAAAAATTAGCTAGGAGATCAAGTGCTGATGTTGGATGACACAACCTGGTGTGTTCCAATTTATCCCTATGGTGTAGTTTTGAGGTCAGGGCTCTGTGCAACTTTAGCATACTCTCTTCTTTTGGAAAGTTTTTGTAGTGTGGATTTGAGTGGCCAAAAGAACAGCTAGGAGAAAAGGTGGTGATATTGGGCAAAAACACCTAGATTGTTTCACTGCATTCCAATAATTTTCAGTAGGGTTTTGGTCAAGGCTCAGTGCAGCCTCAGCAGGCTCTATTCTTTTGGAAAGTTTATGAAGTATGGACTTGGGGTGACCAACAATTAGCTAGGAGGTCAGGTGGTGATGTTTGATGAAGAGACCTGGTTTGTTACAATATCTCCCAATGGTGTCCAGTAGACTTGGGGTTCTGTGCAGACCATCCACAAACTCCTCACCAAACTCATCAAACCATAAAGCCTTGCAGACGAGGGCAAAGCCTGGTGGAACAGAAAATGGCTTTCACCAAACTGTGAACACAAGGTTGTCGGAGCACCATTGTCTACAATGTCTTTGTATGTTGTACCAATAACAATACTAACTAAGAACACACTGGGGAAAAGGGGGTCATCCCCATAAAAACATCCCTGATTTTATAATAGACTGTCCAACAAGTGCCATAAAGGTGTGATGATCGGGTGTCTACCAACTTTTGGCCAAATATTGAAAAAACAAACAAAAATTGAAGGTAGGGATATAAAAGACACAAAGACAGCTCTATTACTGTAAGTACCGTCCCCTCCCACCAGCCACGATCTGCATGCCATGTAAAGCTAAACACAGAGACCCAGTAAGGGTGTCACTGGGTCTGAAATCACTTATGTGATAAAAATGAAATACTTAATTTAAAAATGCAATTGGTATATTGATAATGGTGGAAACAAGAACCCAGGGCAAAGCAAAATGTGAGCATTTCAAAGTTTAGCTTTAACGTACGGAACCGTTCGCTTTTTTTTCTCATTCCACAAGCGTTAAAAAGCATCAATTCCAAATTAAATAAATCTCATTAGGCAGTGACAATGAACATCCTTCTTATAATAAATGCACCATCAATTAATTTCTCCTTTGCATAATAAATTGACTATAAATTATAAAAGACAGGCCATAACTACGGATGACCTTTACGTCGCAGAGGTTTTGTCATGCGCATCATTGTAAATGCTGTAAAAAAAAATGTCACAGAGCTTTAAAAAAAAAAGAAGGGGGAGGGGGAGCGAGAGATAATTAACAGTTTTTTGAAGAAAGGCGTACAACGTAAGTGAGGTTTTATTAGCTTGGCTACCGCATTCATATTAAGCTGAAATAAAGTTAATTAGGGAAATTGGACAATTGGTTGCCAGTGCATGCTGAAATATACATACAATACCTGGCTGAATTAAAGACTTCTCTTCTCTACAACAAATTAAAATAAAAAGTGATATATATATTGCGGTCTATCATTGTCGCATTAATAACTGAAACTTTTTAAAAAGTTGATTCGGCTGGTAGGTCGGCTAATTTTGTACTTCCTGTAATAGGGTGACAGCACTGTTGGTCATGCAGGGAAATTGTGCAGCCGCATTGATACCCTGTCTTAGGTTAACAGGTAGTTTGAAATGGGTTGGGCAGCTTGGACTGGAAGAGGAAGGGGAAAAATGATGAACCTACTGGCAGGATCGGTAATTACCGAGGGAGGGGGGCTACTTGGAAAAACTGCTATGTTAAGCGTACAGACATCAGATTAGTATTACTATATACTATTATTTCCAGTGTACAAACAGCACCATTCTGTTCTATGGACATGGGATAGGGGAGGACAGGCGAACATCACCCCACTAAAGTATACCCCATAAATATACCAGTTGTATGAATTCTTTTTTTATATTTCCCCTGAAGAAGCAGATCAATACCCATGAAACGTGTTGGAAGTTTGTTGCAGTCCTGTTACAAAGCTCTACATACGACCTTTGATTGTTTCTGTTTTGCTTCACTGTATATATATTTATCCTAAGTGTTCTGATTGTATTACATACTTTTTATCCATGGATTTTCTCCAATAAAGTTTAGAGTTAACAATAATTTTATCCAATAACAGTAATACAGTCTATTTTTTAAAACAAGTAATATCCAACTTATCTTATAAATACAGGCCCCAAACAAAACATCAATCAAAAAATTATGGTATGGGACTTTATAGGCCAATCAATTCAAATTTTTTGGTTTTGTTAGTAAAGTATTACATTTTTATAAATTATGTATTACATACTTTTATCCGTGGATTATCTCTAATAAAGTTTACAGTTAAAAATAATCTAGTCTAATAACAGTTATACTTACCACAAATCTCCCTATTATTTTAGCTTCTCCATTTGGAGAGTAGCCACGGGTCTATTATTTTTTTTCCATTAATTACTCAGTCATCGGACTTGTGTATGAAGCTTTATGCTATGTTTAAACTGGGAGCGGGAACAGGCGTTCCCATGCAGCTTCCAACAGCTGGCACCTTGCCAGCAGTTTGCCCACCTTTACCACTGTGCTGATTCCTAAAGAACCAGCTTCAAGCATTTTACAGCAGGTGGTACTGAATCACTTACTGTCACCCCTATACATTCTCTACGGATGTCTATCTATATCTGTAGCATCTCACCACTGCTCTGTGCCATGAGGAAGCTGTATCTGCACTGCAACCTTACCGCCAGCAGAAATATTATTAAGTAATATAAATTACAATAAGTTGTCATAACAGTGCCAAAGCCTAATCACATTTTTTTTACATCAGTAACATTTGAGCCTTTTTACAAAACTTCAAAAACTTTTCCCAAACTAGCTTCACTGGTGACCAGCTTTGAACAGCGGATTTCTATGGAAAACTATTATAGGACTTAACTTATAAGAGTTAGGCCTAGTGGAACAATTTGTATGGACAGGCCCCGTGTGTCCCCAGGGGTTACATCTGACTAACAGGCAGGACAAACACAAAAGTGGTCCTTGGACAGATGTTCACACAAAGCAGTTGACCAATTGTCAGATTAGATGCAGACAAACCAATCCCAAGCTGTTCCAGACAGAACCTAAACCGATATCAGCACATGGATTAAGACGATCATCATAACAGACAAACACTACAAATACATCCCAAACAATTCACAAGAATAATCCAAGGCATAAACAAGCTGAAGTCAGACATGAATGCAAAGTGTTAAGAAACTTAGCTGTGGATCAATCAAAAGGCTAAATGTCCAGATGTCTAGGTAAACTTGATTGGATCTTAATTACAGCAGGAGTAGTCACCAGCAGTAGGATAATCGTGGGTGATGGGTAATAGATTATTTGTTAACATAATTGAACCAAACCTTCTAACTTGATAATAAATGTTTAGGGTGCCTGTTAAAATCTCAAAGGGGCCTTAGACATGCAGTGACCATAATTGAATCTCTATGGGTCCCTCAGCAATGGAACCAACCAATAAATACTGAAATGTTTTTTTCCTAACTTTTTGAAACTGGCAATATTGGGGCAAACCCTCGCGCAGAGCGTTATAATCCTAGCAGAGTGCTTCATCATTCACCATGGCTGCGTACGTCGTACTGGAAGTTATTAGAACTCATCCTTTGCATGAAAAAAAGAAATATTGTGAGTGGAGAGAAGGAGAGATGGGGAAAGGCACACTTGCAACCTTGCGCAGGTAATAACGGAGCGGGACCCCAGGGAGTCTTTACCACACCGTGATGTCATTACTCTTCCTGATTAATAGGCAGCCGGATGCTACGTGCAGCCATCGGCCACAGAAGCCAGCATCCGCCAAAGAAGAATGGCAGAGGCTGGTGTGAATACATACGCGGTGAAAACAAAAGGAAAATAAATGATTAAAATTTTAAAAAGGGGGGATCGTCAAGCATGATTTATCTGGGAGGCCCGCCAAATATATGCCGGCTAATACCGAATGAATCTTCTTCAACTTGAGGACATTAATAACGGGGCACTGTCAGATAATTGTAATTTATTCCATTGCTAGGTGGGTTTGAAGCTGCCGAACAGATGTCGCCTATACAGGTGCCGATATCAAATGCATTCTAAAAGAGGGAGAAGGCTTTGTAGGATGATTAAACAACACCACTATTGTTCTGTTTAATGGATCATGAGTATCGGTGAATAGCTTGACTATTAAAGTGAAAGTCAAGTTTGGCTGAGGAAAGGTACAGAACAGTCAGGTCAATGTTAGGGGTTGGCTACAGGATTTAGAAAACTTGTAGATCTGTTTCTATTCTGTATATACTGAGGTAGGCCTTGGTAGAACACATGTGAGGGCTAAAGGACAAGTTCTCCACAAATGCATGTGTCCACCCTCTGTGGAACCCACCAGGTCCAATACCTATCAGCTTGATGCAAAACGCACCCCTAACCTGTCATCAGGGCAGAGGCAAAGGTACGTATTACACAAAACTGGCTAAGGGGTTTAGAAACTTATAGATCTTTAAAGTTATTTAGGTAGGTCTTGGTAGAACACACATAAGGATTGAAGGACCTTTGGTTGAAGCTGTCCGTGAATGCACATCTCCACCACTGTGCAACCCACCTGGTCCAATATTCACCAACCGGGTGCAAAACCTCTGACCCCTGCTCCAGGCTGAACAAGGTCAGGAGCTTATCAAGATTGGTTAATGAGTTTAGAAAACCTGTGGATGCTTCTGATCCAAAGATATATAGGTAGGCCTTGGTAGAACACACATGGGAGGACCTTTAGTTGAAGTTGTCATAAAAGCACATCTCTATCCCTGGTCAAATACTCACCAACCTTTTGCAAAACTTATCTCTGGCCCTAGTCAAGGCAGAACAAGGTCAAGAGCTCATCAAGACTGAAGTGGTTTAAATAACCACTAGATCTTTATCTGCTTCTGTTCGATAAATAATGAGGTAGTCCTTGGTTGAACACACATGAGGGTAGAATGACTTTGGGTTTAAGTTGTCATTTCTCCACCCCCCTGTGCAACCCTTCAGGCCCAATACTCGCCAACCTAGTGCAAACACACCTGTGACCCTTGCTTAAAAGGCAGAACACATTCAGGGTCAAAGGCAAGTATTTATCAAGATAAACCAAGGGGTTTAGAAAACTTTTCGTGGATACTTAGGTAGGCCTTATTAGAACACAAATTATAGTTGAAGGACCTTTGGGTTGAAGCTCTCCATGAAAGCAGGTCTACACCTCCTGTGCAACAAAGTTGATCCAATACTCACTAATCTGGTGCAAATAAATTCTTTGACTCCTAGCCAAGACGGAATAAGGGCAAAGGTATGTATTTACTGAGATGACCTCCACTCAGAGGGTTGGAGGTTTTGCCTTAAAGTCCAACTCCAGGTTTCTGCCCGCTACTTGTACTACTCCAATTCCCTGACCACCATTTCCAGTCTGTCCAGAGTTCTGAAATAGGTGATAAACTAACGAGGGAAAAAGATTCTGGGAATATGTGCTTGAAAAATTACCACATGGCTGCAAAAACTTTGAAACTTGGGTGTAGCAAAGAGAACTGGAAAAACTTTCTAAATTTGCCAAAACTCCATTTTTTTGCTTGATAGCATTTATAGCTCCTTGAATGCTTTCACTTTTTTCTGGAGGTGCCCTTTAAACTCAAATATTTGCCATCAAATCTTATGCAGATTAATTTGTACTTCAATCAACATGAATTAGAAAGTAAAGTTGGCACACTTGGCGGCTTTTCTCGGCACAGGAAGGGTTACCGGTTAAAGCTACAGTGTCACCTTTGAGTTGCATGATGGATGGCAGCCACTGCACTGGGTGGGAGTGAATGAATATTTCTTTGCAATAATGACCACCAGATGGTAGCGAGTCGTTGATGCAAATTAAAAAATGCATGAAAAATGCCAGGGAAAACAGAGGAAGACAAAACCTGGAGCGCATTCCATCTATAAATCTTTTTCCTTGACTACAACACCGCCACTTGTAATGGGAATTAAATTATTAACAGACACTGCAAGGGGAATACAAATGCTAAAAGTTTGGTGTCTTCCCAAAAGAGATCCCGCAATGGAAAAAGTTGCCTCATGTCTGAGGTCTCCAGCCTCCGGGTCTCCAGAAATGGACAATGTACAAATTTGGGGGCAGGAGCGAAAAGTTGTCTGTCTTTGGGCAAGACTCCACCCATGATATTTAAAGCAGACCTAGTCACGAAAATAACGCAATAAATGCAAGAGTAGGGCTGAAGTACCTGGAAATAGGCTAGAGCACTCACTCTGAACCCTCTTCTTTTTCTAAAAGCTTCTAAAAGGTATAGGGTAACATGACCCCATGTTTAAGGGAACAATGATAGAAAGAACCCCTTTTGTTTTTTTACTTCTATTCAAAGCTCTGTTAGTGGGTTTGTTAATACAGACAGAAATAAAGTTTTACTTGGACTTGCCTAGGATTTTGGTCATATGACCAGCAATGGAAGTAGGCTGGAGAAACTTATCCTAACGATAATTATTTCAACCTTGAAGACCAGGGATATAACGCCTTGCTCTTAGATTGTGGTGAAGTGTCAAATACTTTCTTTTTAAGAGGACCATGTTCTACTTTAGGTGTATTTATAGCTTCAACTTTTTTTAGGTTTTGGATTGTGTGGTTAGAACCCTGTTACGTTATATGTTGTGCCCAATAGAGACCTCTGCCCATTGTGCCCAATGCAGAATCTCACCTTCTCTATTTTCCCTGTTGATTATTAGGATTACAATTGATAAACAAATCAAAAATTTTGAGTTTTCACCAGAAGAAGAAAAAAAGAACTTTAGAGTTGCTGTTTAAAAATATGTTTTAGGGGTTTAAGTTTAGTGAGCCGCCACTATGACTTTAAACTTCCTAATCTGACAAGTAATTCAGTGATTGTTTTGACTGATTTTGAAGTTGGCCATTGAGCGGGGAAGAAGGTTCAATGGATGCGATGGAGTGGTGACCAAGCGGGCAGGAAATCCAGATGCATTTATTTTCATGGCTCCCAAGATTGTATTTTTAAAACTGTGTTACTTTGCATACACACCCCCCTCCACAACATACATACCTCAAAGAGAAATGGTAAGAAACCATATCAGCACAATGTTTTCTCTAGAAAAATAAGAAACCCACCAATAAAACACATTGGAGTGTACTTTCTGTCCTCATAAATTGACGAGGAGGGCTCTTTGGCTGTTCAGAAATAAAATAAAGCTCTTTGGAGATCTTGAAAAACCTAATAGGACTTTAAAATCAACAGGGGCCTGGAGAATGCCAGATGGTTCCTCCGGCCTGGGGACCAAGTAAACAGTGATTACGCAGGCAGCCATGTTGCCCGGAGGATGGAGCCTCAAAAGTGGTTTTTGCGCAGTACCGTGTCCAAAACCATTAGGGCACCCGTTGGGCATAAAAGCCGCTCTTACAGTTTTGCTGAAATCAAGAGCGTACACAATCCTGTTGTGATTTAAAGCACACTAATCGTAAATTATAAACTGGTTTATGTAAAGTGGCTTTCATAACATTTGTGGATAACTATGTAGGAGTTTTAGAAGGAAATGAAAACATAATAATTTCAAATAAAGGTGGCTTAGCAGAAAGAAAGTTCAAAAATTTGAGATGATGACCCAACCACATGTAGTGATAGCCTGAAGCAATGGACTGATATCCAACTCCTTTACTATACATGACAATCCTTCCTGTGCTCCAAGAATTCTCATCAAGTGCCCTACCAGCCAAAACGTCTTTCTGTTTCTCATTGTTACCACCTCCTTCTGAGAACTTTACCAGACACTTGTTAGGACAGAATATTTAGGCCGTATGTGTTTTTTTCATTGCTTTCAGCAAACCCATTGGTATTCAATGACATAGCACCATTCCCCATCACCATCAACAGACCCTTTAGATATGCCAATGCACCAAAAAGTAATACAAGCTTTTTAACCCAATGTATATCATCATGTTGCATTACCACTAAACAATGGCAAACAATGGCAAAATGAAATTGGAACAATGGCAGCTGTAAATGGATCTATGGATAATTATCTTTCCTCTGCCTTACTATCCGCACCATGACAAGGACCTTGACTTATTAAAGTGCAGAATGAAGAAGTAATGTAGAAGTTGAATCCTTTAGGGACATTTAGGCCCATGGTGAGTCACAGGGTTCCGCTGCAGGTTCAGCTGCAACATCTCCCCTACTCTCTCAAGTGAATAGGAGAAGTTGGGTTTGGGCCAACTGCAAAGGGCCCAAACTGCCAACTATGCAATTCCAAAGGAGTAAATGGGCCTTTACTTCTCTTTTACAATAGCCAGTGCAAGAATCAAAGATGAACAAGAAGTTGATGGAATATCACATTGAATAGTACATTTATTACTCTATCTTTAAACCAGAGAAATGAGAAGAAGAATGGTATGAAGGGATTTGGCTCCAAAAAGGACAGATGGCTAGGTGATAAGTAAAAATAATAATTTGGTGGTTCTCGTTCTTTTTTCTGGCAAGGTCTAAGATACTTGAACAAAATGATTTTTCTATGACTTATTTCAGGTGATATCTCCATGTCCTTAGAGAAATGTGACAGCTCTCATACCATAAGACACCCGTGCACTTTGGTCCGTATTTTTCCCCGACAAGATGCTTAAAACTGGCTCCATGCTGCCAGCTTTCCGCTAGTCCTTAAGTACCTTGCCCTGCCGAGCCCTGTCATTTTCACGGTGGGTCACCAAAATCTTTCTTTCAAAGCAATTTACATTGAAGGAGAGTTTAAGGTACCAAGTCTGGGATTTATTCCTAAAAATATAAAGTGGACATTTTATCCATGTGTGACCGGTCAGGTCTGGAGGCGCAGCGTGGTTTTATAAATGAAAATTATGGATTTGCCGTCTTTGATGTGACAAATGATACATTCGAACAAATAATATGTTTCCAAAAGTGAACATGTACTGTATGTGAGGAAAAAAATACATAATTCCCAGTTAAAGAAAAGGTCCAAGTAAAATCAATCAGCCCAATGCTAAGACTATTCAATGGACAATGCTGGGTTGGAGTCAAAGGGTTTGCTTAGGTTTACTTTTAAATCTGAACTCTGGAACAAGAAAATATTCTCTGTATATAAGTTCCATGTAGATTTTTACTTAGATTTCAGTGACTTTTGTGTATTTCTTTTAGATCTGTACAGTAATGTAGAGTGCTTGGGGACTGTAATAAAGATCAGTCACTGCCACTCTTTAACTGGTCGTGTTTCCGCACTCTATAATTTTTTGCTTTTTAAAAACTTCCTGATGGGAAGGGGGCAGCCTAATACGGGTGTGATGGGTTTATCACTGTGCTACTTCCTCATTAATGTCCAACAAGCGAGCAAAGGAAAACGGTAACCAGATTGTTTTCAGTGGATAAAAGAGAGGTCACCTTTGTCAACTGGATCATCAATGGAATCCAGCCATTTGAAGTGTTTAGGTTTACCTTGAGTTTTACATAATTGCAGCCCTTTGATGTGACCATAAGAGTAATTGCGGCTACAGTTGGTTTAGAAAAGGAGAAATGATGGATAAGTGTCGTCATTGTAAGTCAGGGTTGTTTTTTTCCAACTATATATTTTTAAAGTAACCAATGCATGTCCTACAGGGATCAGTTTGGTCAGTAAACTGGTGGGAAAAAGAACCCGGCTAAACAGATTGTATAGTGGGCCACCAAACCTTATAGTGTGGATTCCTTTCTCCCAGGCTGGATCCAATGGGTGCCTATTTAGGTTCCAAAAGGGATTGTAGAGGCTGCAAATCCTCCAACCCATCCAATGGATAACTCTAAATCCGATTTTTGTTCACTGACCTTCAAATGCACAATTTAGCCACATCTGTCATTTTATCACAAGGGACATTATGTAGGCATCATTTTCTAATCAGTTTAGTCCTTCGCGAGACGACCGTTCAACAAAAGGGAAAAAGCAAGCACCCAGCCTGTGAAGCGGGGGAGAGGAGTTCATAGCCCGGAGCAGGGAATATAATCCCATTCATAACACCATTACCGTCATAAACAAACACACATTCTCTGTCTTAATGAGCGGCACTTAAACGCTGCTGGAAAATGAAACTGCCATTAACGGAGGGCTAAGTAGCACTTACCTATATATTCAGCTACCTATTAGCCTTGAAATATAAGGTGAGGAAATGAACATTAAATATGGTTTATTGCATTATGCAAATAAGATGTTTGGATGCATGACTGAAAAGCCACATAAATACAGCTTGTTAATAGAAATATGACAAGAAGGATCAGATTTTATTCAACTATTAGCCGAGAGATCCTAAAGGTACCACAGTATATTTCCAATGATGCCCTTAAAGGGTTCCCAAAGATATGTACATTATATGGCTAATAATATTTGGAGGAATCTTCCCAAGTAATTGAGTTTAGATATCTCCAGTGTAATACTGCGCATATAAAGTCAGTTGTGCTCATCCATCAATGGGGTAACAATTTGGTGAATTTGGTTTCAGGATGACTATACCCCTATGCACAAAGCCAGCCATGGCCAAGACATGGCTTGATGAGTTTGGTTAGGAGCTTGGACTGGTGCACAGAGCCCTGACCTCAATCCCAATGATCATTTTTGGGTTGAATCGGAACAAACTAGATCTATTTGTCCAATATCAGCATCTGGCCTTACGGTTAGCCACCCAAGTCACCCAAACTCCAAAATCTTCCCAAATGATTGGAGCCTAATACAGCTATTAGGTCGAGTCATTCCATGGTAATGCCCATTGTCTTGGAATTGGATGTCGAAGAAACTCATATATGTGTGATGATTCTATTGATGATTGCACTAGGATGGTGTGTAGCTCAGCTCAGCAATTGGAAATTTTACTTAACCACCAAAATGCACAAGCAAGAAGCCTTGAAAATGAGAGAAACCTGACAAATAGTGACACAGAAACAAATCAAACTGGAAAACAGTAAGGATGCAGTGTTGCTCAAGTCATTCATACACAACATACCACCGTTGCCAGTAGCAGATATATTATGGACACTAAACACAAGTCAGAACACGAGTCAGAATGTCTGCCCTTTACACTGAGCACTGGTCAGGCAATTCTCTACCCCAGAAACCCATCTGAGGGCCTAAACAAAAGCTCAAATACCAGCATGGCAAAAACCACCAATAAAGTTACCACTACCAAATAGCTATGGGGAGTCTAATGGCTGCTAGAAGTCAAGGTCTAAATACATAAATGTACTGATCAACCTATCCAGAATACACTCCAGGCGCTGATTACAGGTCATTTCAAGTTTGCATGGAAACACATAGCAATCTACATCAACAGTGACTTTTCTTTCTTCTTTGACCAGCCAAATCCACCCAATTACTCCTAATAACAGGACTTGGCTTTAAACATCTTGAATATGCGTAGCTTCCTCCCTAACATTATCGACGGGGACTTTCTGCATCAATACAAAACACATTCCTGACTCGCATTCCAAATGCCGAAACAACAATTGTCCATACAGAGACAGCTCGCGAGATTGTAATGACAGTGCTGTCGATATTTCAGCAATGTAAAGCTGTAAACGTTGTTATATGTGCATTTATATCTGCAACTTACATCAGGCTGCAATTCTAAAAAATTCTGATGTGCCGTGTCATTGAATTCTTTCCATTTATTTCCCTCTGGATCAATATTGTAAGTATGTTAAAGGGCAACTTCACTTTCAAATACAACCGAAGGATAGGGCATGATGACACTTACCTCTGGGTTAATAAATATTTGACCTAAGCTGAGAGGGGAAATAAAAAAAGTTGCAAGCGTGCAGGCTCTTTTTTTGCAGAAAAGAAAGGCTTTGTCGGCAATGTCAAAGGAGGCAGAGAAGGGGAGTTAGGTGCTGATGGTTAGACCACCCTGACAAGGCTTTTGATTTCCCTTCTTCGGGTCCTTCGGATCATAAATTTTTTTTTTAAAGTTGCCAGTTATTATGAAATGGGCAATTTTGGTTCTTTTGCACCCTGCTGGCATTATAGTCAAAATAATATTTTTTGGGAAATGATTTTGTTCATTAAAACTTTCCACTACCTTTGTGCCATCCCGACATCCTACATTTTTAAGAGTCCGGGATATTAAAGTTGAAGGTAAATCTGTTTATACTTTCTCCTTAATCCAGCACCCAGCACCATATAGACCTTCCAGCCAAACTATCCCTACCATTTTTTTTCCAGGACCCCAACACTGCTCCATTGCTTCCAAGGGGAAAGCCATTTTCATGGTGGCTTCCAGTCGTCCAGCAGACTACCCATAGTAATGAATGGGGTAGGGGTATTCCTTTGCATTAGGAAAAGGATTTGTTTGCTAAAAAGGCATCAGGTAAGGCGGTGCAGTGACGACAGCTGGATTAAGGAGGAAGTATTTGATCTGCTGGACTGCACTCTGTGGGGTATATTTATAAAGCAGTGAATTTCACATTCCCTGGTGGAGAATCTTTCTAGTCCATGTGTTTTGGCAGTATTGATCCCCTAATAGGGAATTTATAAAAGAATGGTATATATTTAGTGCTTTATAAATAGCCCCCAATGAGTTGGTGTACCTGATTAAGAAAAATTGTATGAAAGGTAGATCAATCCTTTAAACAAGCATAGGATGAGCACAGGTCTAGAAAATGTTACAAATAATTACAAAATATCCCATGGACTATTTTGTCTTTTTCTGCTGTCAATCTTCCCTGTTTCTATATTTTAATAGAGGAAAATAGAGGGAAGTTGAAGAGGCGATAGTGAGTTAGAAAACAGCTAATCAGGAGAGAAAACCTCTGGGTGCATTCTATTAATTAACTTCATCCCATCAACGCTGAGATTTCCTTATAATTACATGGGTTCCTTTATTAATTATTTTACAAATGCAACAGGGATTTAAAAATGAATTAGTCACTTAGTTTTCTTATATTCTTGCAGGAATATATGACAAGCCAGCACATCAGTGCACGGAGCTATCAGGCCAGATTAAAGGCCAAGTAGTTCCCATAGATAATGGAGAGTTACAACCCCCAGCATGTTCCTCTATCCATTGGGGAAGTCTATTAGTGAGTTCATTGGTGAGAATAATGAGAGTTTTCTGGGTCTGCACACCTGCTGCTCTTATTATGGGGGGCTCCCACCTTTCTTACACTGAATTCCCGGGTCTACACACCTGATGCTCCCATTATGAGGGGCCCCACCAACCCTGTGCTGATTTCCAAGGTTTGAACATCTACTATGCCCAAAGTAAGGGGCTCCTAATACTCCCAGGTGGCCAAAAACAGAGCTTGAAATTATGACATGTGATTGCGACTGTCGCTGCTTTAAAATCACACATTTCACTTAATGCTGTTGCTGCTGTTGCCCAAGAAATAAAAACTATAGGCTTAGTGCTCCTCCCCCAGGCACATAATGCAGTAGGGCTCTCTACTTCTCCTTTATCTTTTCACCATGACTGTGGAATCCTCATGATGCAGATAGTGACATTGACATGATCATGTACACACTGCTCACTGTTCATTACATTGTAAATGAAATGTGCCATAATGACTCCTCAGGGGCGGGGCATTGACAACTACCAGTCTCAGTGTGTGCCTAATTTTGTAGGTAGAGTTATGCTGTGTGTCATTTTTTTTGGAAGACCGAGGACATTTAGTGGTGAAGAAGTGATACTGCAGGAGATAGGTAGAAACTAGCAACAGAGCTGAAGAACCCTGTTCCCTCCTCTATTGTACCATGAATATCCTAAAAAGTTAGTTGTACAGAGCTTCTAAAAGGAGCTACTTATTAAATGCATCTTATTCAATACAGAGCTCTCCTAGTAAGGTACAGAATACTAATCTTTAGGTTAGATCTTTATTTATTTGGCACTTAGCAAGATACAAGATATAAGATATGCATTTCTAAGAGAACCTGTCTATATCTGCCATTTACTGCCATCCATTAAAAACAAAAGTGTATGCAAAAAACTGAGCCAAGAATAGGAAAGATATTTGGTGACTCATGGAAAAACCTTTTTATTATTATTATTATTATTATTTTTTTCATTAGTTTAGGGTGAATTTAACACAGAAAGTGACATTTTGTGGCTTCATAAATAATGGTTGAGTTTCATAAACATACATCTACCTGCACTGTACAATTTAAACAGGGCCGAATCCTTTTAAACTGGAGACGTTAGATTAATTGAATCCGGTCTTTTATATGGTTTCCTCTCGAGGCAAAGGTCTTAAAATCTGCCAAGCATGCAGAATGTCTTTTCATTTTCTATAAAATTCGAGCTGATGCTCCTTTTAAAAGGGACGACTGAGGCCTCACAGCTATTTTCAGAGGCTCGCCTTTTTTTTTTTTTTAACCATGAAACTAAATATGATGCGAGTGAATTATTTTTCACGTTTACAAAGTTTTCCCTTCGCTGTTTGTTGATCTCATTAGTTTTGCTAATAGGCGCTCTGTTAGCCAAACGTCAACCCCTTCTCTGTCTGGTGATGGATCTTTAAAGGGTAAACTATAACAGGTTGGAATAAATTTCATTTATTTTTTTTTAAGTTAAATGTTTTTAAGTCGACATTTTTACTTATTTTGTTTTCCTATACAAATGTATTTATTCTACAAATAAATATTACAGATGTGACAAAGAATTCCCAGAGAACTGTGGATTGGCTAAAGAGACAACGCATCGGTAGTTGTATGCCTTGAGGCTGGATTTAACAGATTGAAACTTCACTCAGGGGTCTCCAATGAGATACTCACTTGCTTGGGTTGATTAAAGTAAAAATTACTATTAGGTGAACATATCCTTGTATTATAACTTCAACCGCAGCTCCTCTGTTCAGAAGCCCACTGCATCCGCAGCTTCCCTTTATTCATGTGCACTTTGTCCATCTCTGCATCCCCGGCACACTGTGTGAAGCTGTAGGGGAATAAAGAGTGAATCCTGCAGCCAATGAGCAGATTAGATCCTGGTCATGATCCTGTCCTGCTATTGGCTGCTGGTCTTTTTTAAGCCTCTCTAGTTCTAGGCTCTGGTTGCCGAATCCCTAGCATTCTATCCACTATTCTGGCAACATCTCTGTTTTTATCTCTGCGGATAACACAGGGATGACTGGAAGAGACTAGCCAATAAATGGAATTTTCTATATCCCATATATGTCCCAGATATGTCCTAGATATTGCTCTTTTTTACAAGGCATTGCCGTTTCCATGATACACTGACCTAGTTTGGATACTACATTATGGATTATGGATGGATTGATACTACTATATGGTGGTATATGAAGCAATGTATGCGAAATGCGTAGAGTAACGCATTATGTATGGATCATGAAGAAGCTGTAATTGTGATATATATTTTGTTATGGAAGTTGAGCTTTATTTATGGACTTGTATCAATACCTTGTCCTAAAATAGGTGTTTAAAATTGTCAAATTAGGGGATGTGGTAGTGATTAGGGATGAGGGAGCGAGAATCTTAAGTTTGATCTTGCGGCAAATCGGGCCTTTCTCGGTTACCGAAAATGTAAGCGAGAACAGCCTTCCGATTCGCTGAGAGGTCCAGCTCTCACCAAACAGGAGGATTTCAAAGGCTGCATCATGCAGCCCTGGAAATCTTCTGCGATCCCCCGGCACTAGAGGCCCCAGGGATTGCAAACTCTTTGCAATGAATGCAGCCACAGCTGCAATCATTGAGAAGATGCCCGCAAAGGAGAACCTCCTGACATTGTAATATAAGTATCTCTTACAAATGATACAGATACTGTTACAGATACAAATGTATCATTTGTAAGAGATACTTATATTACAATGTCAGGAGGTTCTCCTTTGACCGGCATCTTCTCAATGATTGCAGCTGTAGCTGTGTTCATTGAGAAGAGTGTGCGATCCCTGGGGCACTAGAGGTTAATTAACCGGGGAATCCTGTGAATCCCCCGTGAATCCTCCTGTTATAATTTCCTCGATCTTCTGATGGTTTTGTGAAATCGGTGTGCCGAAATTTCGCGAAACCATCCGAAGTTCGAGGAATTTTTCCCGTAATGCAAATTCCCCAGGCATTCTCGCTCATCCCTAGTACTGATTAAGAAAGGATATGGAGCTTAAATATTGGATAGCCATTAATCTGCCCAGCATTCTCTTGATTCTACTATTCTAGATTTTGACCTTGGACTAAACGCGGCCTCGACGTTGCCTGTGATTGCCTTCTGTCCTGACCTCACCCAGGTCTACTACTCTGCCTTGACTTGCTGTGTTTCTGCCTGATAGTTATTCTTGCACTGAAGCCATCTGATTCCTGTTGTCCCTGGTGGGGGGTGCCTGGGAGAAGCAACTTAGTGACCTCTTTGCAGCAAGGTAGTCCAATGCTCACTAGGGTCACTGGCCCATTACTGCTTGCAGGGTGCCCTAGTGAAGACCAGTAGACTCATTCAGTGTAAGGGAGGGCGGATATAGTATGATAAACTCCCCAAAGGAATCAGCAGCAGTCAGTAGCTGTTGGGTGTTTAGTGAACCATCATGCATCTCCCAAGCTCTCCCCACCGGCGAGTCAGAAATTAAATGGCTTCAGTGTAGGAATGGCTGGAAGGAATCAGGCAGGAACACGGCAAGTTAAGGCAGAGTACTAGAGCAGGCCAAGGTCAGGGCAGGAGGCAATCACAGACAGTTAAGGTCACATTCAAGGTCGAAGAACAATAACTTGGAGGTGTTTTGGATTTTCGCACATGGCGGTCATACATGGCTCACCAATGCCAAAAATATCTAGAGTTTAGCCTAAAGGAGATTCAGTATTAGGTCATTCTCTTTAAAATCCACCCAAATTTTATTTCCTCAATTGACAGTAATTCAAATATTGATTTTTTTTTGGCTGAGCATCCCAAGGTTTGGTGCATCTCTTTTAGCATGTTGCCTACAGTCACATGAACAGCCTACAAGAACCACAACTTCACTTTCATTTTTGTACTGACACCTAATCCCCTCCCGGCGGAACCCTGGACTGGCCGTGGGCCAGAGGTAGTCCTGGCTGCGTGATTAAGTCGGCAGTTTAATGTATTCATGTCTCCTTGAGAAGGGCAGTGCCAAAGACTTGTGAGATATCACATTCCACATGGGTAGAGTAAGGGATTAACCCTGTGGTTACCCTCTAACTGCTGAATCCAGGGGGATCATTTATTTATTGAAGCTATTTTCATGCCTTTACAACATTTCAAACAAACAGACTATTCACATCAATCAGCTATGGCAAAGCATAGCAACACAAATACTATGGCGGGCTGGACTGCACACCAAAAAGAACTCAAAACCCAAAGAAAGGTCAACATTGATGGGTCTGGATTGAATAAGCCCTTTTTTTGGCCAAATGCAGAATTATTTTAACAACAATTATTAATTGTGCTTTTGAATTTATTAAGAAATCATTGTAGTTGACCTGCAACTCATCTGCCTTGGCTACTTTTGCTTTACCATTAGGGAAAAAAAACAAACCATGTTTTACCATTAGGCAAAAAAACAAAAAAAAACAAAAAAAAAGTGCTCACTAATACGAACCAAAAAAAAAACCTTTCTATGCCCATCTTTGATTTAGTTAACTTTTGTGACTTTGTGGGTTCTGACTTCATGGCTAATTTTTAACTTTTGTTGACATTAGCTTTAGAGGTGATCATTTGGTGCAGTGAATTTGCAACCCAGAAAAATAAATACCCGCCCCAAAAACCCAACCACTCAACGCGCTCATACTTGCAACTGATGTGCCTGCTGTTAAACAGCAAGAAAAGTTCTTAATAATTGGGTAGGTAAACGAGCTGTTCTTACAACAGCACCTGTCAAGACACAACCTGCATAATTAAATATGGCTGTATGTGATACAAAAGTAATATATAAACCATCCCGCTTTTATTTCTCAATGGCCGTAGCCAAGGAAAGACTGAAAAATAAAAGGCGACAGAGAGCGGGCAGCTTCAAGCAGTTGAGTTCTCGCTGAAAGTCAGCCAGGCTCTGTATGTTTTATATTCACTTCATGAAATAAAGCAACAACAGGAAGCGAGATAGACGCGCGGTATCTACGCCCAGCATCCCCTCCGGGGTCATCTCGCGTACGTCTCCGTCAAGGCTTTTCTTTCCCCTTCTTCTTTACGCTTTTTCTCTTTTTTTTGCCCCCATGGGGAGTTAAATCCTCTTTACGCGCTCACTAGCAAGTCGATTTTATCCACCAATCCTTCGCCCGCGGGGTGAGCGCAGGAGAAAGAGGCATTAGATGGAAAACAGTGACAAACAGCTTCTATAGCGGATAATAAGGCCTTTCGAGCCGCGAGACATGCAGATCCTTTGCAGAGAATCCTGAAAGCCTGGGGGCAATTATAGACCTGAGGAGGGCAATGGCTTTACAGGAATTATAAGTAAAATCATTGAGTTTATGTCAGAAAGATGTTTCATCCAGAGTTTTCGGGTAAAAAAAAAAAATGAGAGAAATAAAATGAGAGAGTGTAGAGTTAATGAGCTGTGTAAATTCTGTAGAGGAAGAGGAAATAGGGGGAAGGGGTGGTGTCAGTATTTGCATTGCAAGAATTAAAAAACTACTATGGGCAACCAAGAGTGTCAATCATTGGAAAAGTCAATGCCAAAAAAAACCCCTTTGTCCTCAATTTACATTTAAAGGATCAGTTCCCAAAAACTGGATATGTCAGCTACCGATAGAGTTTTGGACCTTTTAAGTGAATCTGTGCTCAATTTTAATGCTTGATAATAAAAGTGCGGCCTGAAAGCAAATGCAACAATATTTATAATCCACGAAAAACCCTTCTGTGCCATTCTGTGATTTAGATCTTTTTGGAATTGTTTTTTTCTGTTCTTCTTCTGTTCTATGTATACCTAATTCAATGATAGGGGTTTTCAGTTGTCTTCTAGACACTAACATCTATAGACTTGAATAGGACATGCCCATATCTCAGGGGCAATGTCCCATTCTCAGGTCCAATGATAATGCTCAGGTTGGGGGAGAAGAAACTGTTGAGTACACCAACATACCCAAAGCTGAAATATAATTACCTCCTCTACAGTGATTTGACATCCATGAGAACCATCCCTCAATGTTGCCAACATCTTCTAGATGGGTTCTTCTAAGCTTGGGATCTTCAGCCATCTTTAAAGTGTGTAACCTACTCCTATTGCTGTGTGTATCTTGGGGCAATAATTGTTCACTTCTTATCATGGTGACCATTTTAGAGTGGGGAAAACTGAGCAATTGCTCAAGGTCTCCACCTTCTCCGGGGTCCTAATTAAAACAATAGCAGTCAGGTAGAAGGTTTTGTATTTGGGGGTAGTTGCCCAAGACTAAAACCCCCAGAAAAAAGGAGGAGAGAATACAATTCGCAAAATGGAACACAACAAAATGTTACAGTTCCCTGCTTCTGTCTTCTGGTTGTGAATTTCAATTCTGATGATCTCTCACATTGGGTCAGGAAATAATGGGAAATTTCCCAAGCAGCACTTGACCATCCTTATAGACTGAGGCAATTATATTGTAAATATTTTATCATATACATTTGCTCTTTAATTCACACATATAATCAAAAATGAATCCTACGTATCTACCAAGTGTCAAGTTCCTTCATCCCCGAAACATAACTAGGCATAACTGTGGCACAAATATGCCTGATGATCCAACCCAATATTGATGACTCCATTGACACTAAACAGATTGCACTCCTGGGTGCACTTATTTAAATCCTTTCTATCTCTGCCCCCAGGCGACTGAAATTGCTTGGATTAAATAACAATTATTTTCCCAACAAATGGATCAACAGGATGAGTAAAGGTTGGGTGTAAACCAAAGAAACAATATCATTTTTGATATAAATATACATTGAACTTTTAAACATAGGGTGACAATGTAAAAAACAATAAATTTATTTTCCAAATGTTTGATGGTTTCAGAAATGAAAAGTCGTTTTTGTAAGTGGAAAAAATAAAAGTGTAGTTTGCTCTTTTTGGTTTGTTGTTTTTTTTTCTGCTTTTATTTGTAAATTGTTTTTTTTGGAATCAATAGAATGTGTTATTGGAGTTGGCCCCCTACCATCTGTGCCAAAATCCCATTTGTTCTGTAATGGGGCAGTTTGTGAGAACTTTTGTGGTCAATGAAACAAAGTGATGCAGCTACTAGAATAGAATACATAAGGATATGTGTGTGTCTATTATATATATATCAGTGTTTCTCAACCAGGGTCCCATAAAACCCTAGGGTTCCTTCAGAGGTTGCTAGGGAGGGGTTCCTCGAGCAATGACCAATTTGTGCCTCCCAAGGTCAGGTTAGCTGACACCAGTGGTCTTTTGGGTATCTGTGAGGTGACATTCTTTCCAACATCCAGCATCCTCAGAAGCATTCACCACACTAATATACTGGGAGCTGTGGATATAGTAACTATTGAAGGAGTTCCCCAAAACCTGAAAGTTATTTTAAGGGTTTTCCCTTCTGTAGATGGCTTTAACCTAGTTAGTTTTGCCACTGCAGACAAGGAGCAAGGACACCTCTTTCTAACAACCAGATGACCACTAGAAGGGAAATCTGCAAATGTCCTATGGAATTGTTTGAAAATATGAAATAAGTTCGAAAAATTAATTTCAGGAAACATTTTAACTTGAAAATGTATACATGATTCAAAACACACCGCGGTTTTCTATGAAGCCCTGTGTGAATTGTTCAGATGAAAAGAGACACAAATCAAATAAAACAAATAAATAAGGAAAAACAGAGGCAGTCCACGTGCTAAGCTTAGAAGCTTTACAAAGCCTCCCCATGCCGGAGGAGACAGATCAATGACTTATTGAATAGCCATCTTTAATAAGGTGTACATTAAAGTACAGTACTTAAGGATGACTCTCCATTGGCTTATGAAACCTATAGAGCTAATCCAATACAACACCAAAACACTAATGCACCTCCATGTTAGAGGGTTAGGCCAGACATACACAAGGGAGACATGTGAATCTATTTTACTTTTTCTTTCCCTCTTGGAAAAAAACAATTCTCAGTTAAAGAAACAAAATCATTGAATGTGTGCATGGAGAACATTACTGGCCTCTGTGCCAAGCATTTGTCAACTGTCCAGCTCTGATGCCTAAACTACAGCCTGGGGGCCACATGTGGTCTTTAGCATTTACTGTGCAGCTTTTGGATCACCAGTTTCTTGTATCCAAAAAATATTTTTTGGTCCATGGTAAATAGTTTTATCTTTCTTACTTTTTCTTACATACATCTTACTCTTCCAGTGCTGTCCATCCCTTTTCTCTTTTTTGATCCCCCCACCCCCAATCTTTTATAATGGATCTTGATCTGAGTATTTTTAAATGTGGCATTTTTAAGGGGCCGGTAGGGATCACAAATGTGAAGCATTGATTTGTAAACAGCATTTTTATGTAACGTGTCTTCCATTATGAACGCCATTTGGAGTGTCTCCAGTCTTCAACTCCACCCTTAGCATGCCCATAGTTTTTGGTTATCTTCTGTTGCATATCAATGGCCTGTGAAATTTTTTTATCTATGTATTATTTCATTAACTAAGTAATATATTTGGTTCTTTGAGTATTTGATGGGCCTCATTTGACCCACATGGCTTCAGCTTTTAGTCTACAGACTCCCATTGCTCATCCAAACCAAGAATATATCTCTAATCATGGATCCATCACATTCTTCAATAACATCTTAGACTATAAAGCACATTTGATAAGTAGAGTGGTGAAGGCTTGGAACCTCTACTAGGTATTATTTTCTTCACTTTTGCTAATCATATACATTTTATATTAATTCTATCCATTGGTTTGCTATCTAGAATCTCTTTAGGTGTAACACTACATCTGGGCTATGACAATTGTGGTTCTTTGGACCTTTAAAATCAGATGAATGATAAAAATTAGGTTATGCTCCCATTTGGTCTAGAGCGATTTATGAAATATTTTCCGTGTTATACTATGCGGGTTCTCTATTTAGAAGCCGCTTGTTTAGTAAGAGGGGCATCACCAAGGCCATTGAGCCCTACAAATTGGATCAGTTGTGTGAAATATTGTATTACCGATTATCGTTCTTCCAATTGCCTCTCTGATATTTGGATTGCATTGCATTTGATGTTGATGGAGAACTTCAACCCATCCCCTGTACAGCTACCAAACAGGAGATCTTCCAATTGGGGTCACAAATATCTATAAAATCAGATTAAAAGTCTAATTCTTCCCCAATTTGTCAAAAAATGAATGAACACATTCAGGCCATTTGTCTAATTTTTGAGGTGTGATCATTGCATTAAAATAACACATATGGTATACAAGTCAATTATTTAGTTTAGATGTCTCCAATGAAGGGTATTGTTAAGGTTACAGAATTCAAAGACATTTTAAACAATTGCTCGTTGTTACAGTTTGGTGAAAACCCTTTTCTGTTCCAGCATGACTGTGCTCTGGTGTACAAATCCATCTCTATAAGGACAAAGTTGGATGAGTTTGGTGTTGTGGACCTCGAGTGTCCAGGACAGAACCCTGACATTAACCCTACTGAATACCTTTTGGACGAATGGGAATGAAGATTACAACGAAAAAGTTCCAATCCATAATTAATATCTGACCTTGCACATGCTCTTTTGGTTAAATGAGCACAAATTTAAATGTTGCTTATCTAAAATCCTACATAAAGCCTTCCTAGGAGAATAAAGAGTGGTAAAACCACAACAAGAAAGCCAACTTGTGGTCAAAATTGTGGTGTAGAATGTGCAACATCATGTGTTTGATTTTCAGGTGTCCAAAACATTTAGCCATATGGTCTACAAAATATATTCTTCTCAATGCAACACTTCAATGAACCATGATTCTCAGGTTGGATTTACATGGGTAATTAATGTATAAGACCCCTCAGTCCATGTTGATGGAACAGTGGTCCACCTGCATTTCAACCATTTTTCTGGCAATTGATATATGGCAGAATATATTGAAATGCAATGTTATACAAGCTAATATAGATGTCATGGTCAAGTTTCTACAAACCCTTTGCCATATAGTATATATTTATTTTAATTTATTGTCATGATAAAGCTATGCATAGCAATGATCATTTAGTCCATCATGGGCCCCTAACTGAAATGCAAACCTGGCCTTTAATTAATAATTCATTTGCACCCCAGTGCATCTTTTATTTTCTATTTCTGTTGGAACAAACTATTTTATCTCAATATTACTCTGCTAATAGTTTCTTAAAAAAAAAAAAAAAGCCACAAATTAATCACCGACTTGTGAGCACAATAATTGGACTCTTTCGTATAATCCACTCAGGCAACTTACACGTCTCTAAATAGGAATGTTCATCATATTAATGCAATATAAATATTAAGAATTTTAATTCAATTTTAATAATGTTAATCAGCTTCTTGTACAAACTGTTTTTCTTTGGGAGAAATATGAAACGCCTTTAGAAAAAAAAAAAGAAATAAATAAAAAGGGGGAAACAACTCCGAGGATGGTGAAATTACTGGAAAGCAATTTATTATGCCGATGTGGTTGGTAAGCAGTTCTGAAATTAAATATGTGCTTAAAAGCTGGAGGAGAAGGAAGCTCCGATGGTGGGAGAGAGGAATAGGCATAGCGAAGTGATGGCAACCTAGGTAATTGCAAAACTTTGTGACGCTTGTTCTCAAAATGATTATACAGGCAAAATAAAATTTGTCAAGGTAAAATTTAGGCTGCATGACCAAAGGTATCAGGGTTGTCAACCCAGACAAATTAAAACTCCTTTTTAACAGAGTGGAGATGGAATTGGAACTAAAGATCTTGTAATCATAATCAATTCTGCCTAGTTTAGTTTTGCAGTATACTACTTCTCACCCTTAACTCCTTGTACACCATAACAATTTGTGTATCCTATTTGTTCCTTTCTAATTTGTTAAATATATTATTGGAAGTGTATGGTTTACATCTTTAGAAAGTGCAAAAAAAATGACATACCTTAATATACCTGTCCTGTGTCCTTGGACCTCCTAGGTGTCCCCCTAGGACTGTTTGTAACTTTTATCGTCTATACCAGTGTTTCTTTACCTTTTTAACATGGAGGAATCCTTGAAAAAACTTTCAGGTATTAGGGAACCCCTATATATAACTATATCAGCAGCTCACGGTACATTAGTGTGGTGGCTAATGGGAAGAAATCCTCTTCCACTGCTGGCCATTGGGAAGAATGTTACCCTTACATTTAGCCAAAAAGATCATTGGCATCATTAAAACTACCCTGAGAGGCACAAAATGCTCATTGTTCACGGAACCCCTAGTAACCCCTGGAGAAGCCCTAGGACTCCATGGAATGCTGGTTGGGAAACACTGGTCTATATTGTTGAGATTAAAAGAATAGGAGGGTTGCAGTTGCTAAAAGCATCCAAGATGGCTGATAATATTCAATCCACAAAAAAATGTGCGTGTGTTGGGAGGAGGGGGATTGGCATTGAATGTGGATGATGCAAAGCAATGGTGAAGCCATTATTAGGTTTATAGAGCAGTGTTTCTCAACTAGGGTTCCTCCAGAGGTTGTTAGGGGTTCCATGAGCCATGAGTAATTTGGACTTCTTAGGGTACTGACACCAATGACATTAAGGATGATATTTTTCCCAGTAGCCAGCAATGTAAAAAGCATTCTTACCACTGACCACCACACTAATGTACTGTGATCTGTGGATATATTAATTGTAGAAGGGGTTCCCTGAGATCTGAAAGTAGTTTTAAGGGTTTCACCATAATTAAAAGGTTACGAAAGGCTACCATGGGCTACATACCCACCCACCTCAGGTTCCTTGCCATACACTGTATGTAAATACCCTACAAAACCCAACAATTTGGTCTGCTATTTGTAAATTCCTCCATGATGGGTCATAGGGGCACTGACATTTATAGACCACCCAAGCCAAGAGCCTTATAATAGCTCACATCATCGTTGATGTCCATGGAAGATCAAGCCTAGACGCTCAAAAATAGGAATTTTCCCCACAATTTGTTTAAACCCAGAAAACAAACCTAACATAAATTCCCATGTCAATATAATGCCCCATCACTCTTCCTGTCCTCAAGGGCAGTTTGCTATATGGCCCCCTTTGTATCTGCATCCTACAAACTGACCATAGGAAGCAAATCACCAAGAGTCTTCTGTGTTCCACCCACCCCTCGACCACCTTCATGAATCAAATCCCCTACTCACCCACATATTTTATTCTTTTACCCCTCTCTAGGTCTCTCTCTGTTCATTTTAGCTGTCTCATACTCCATTTGTAAATGGTCCACCTGGTTTCGGCCATGCTGCTTTTCCAAACTAATGTCAATGGGGCTTTTCATTTTCATTGATAGTATTTGACTTTAAGCTAGGAGGCAAGGTCTGAATTGTTCAATGTCTTTTATAAAGAACTAAGTAATTTATTGTCCCTAAAAAATAAAAAAATAAATAATAAAATGGGAGAGGTTGTGCCACGGACATCAAATCCATTTTAGGATTATGTAGTAAATTTATTCCTCGCCGAAGACATCTCTTTAGCAGGAGCAGGTATATTGTAGGCCATAACCCCTATGGAGGGAGTATTGGCAGCTTGACTTATGATATTGAAAGAGAAAAGCTAAATGGTTTATCGGAGAACAAAGCAATTAATTGACGCTTAGAGGTATGGCTGCAGCTCATAATGTGATGTCTCTTAGACCCTTCTCCGAGTGCTTTTCATGGCTTAATAGACTGCTCTAAATTTTAGGCAACCGAAACTGCGTTCATACGCTTAACTTATCAAGAGCCCCAAAGTGAACTGACTTTGGTGCACCATAGATCTGTTGTGTAGGAAATTATCGAAATTGATCAAAAGGGTTACATTACATTATATTTTATTGACCTCACATACAAAAAGTCAATATATCCATTGTTTAAAGAAAATCTGTAAAAATGCGGGTCTGAGATTGTTGACCTTCTGTTGCAAATAGTAGCTACCTGACTATGCTGTCCAGATTCAACATCACTGAACAAAATAAAAGGTCCACAAAAAATCATAAGCCATCATTTACATGTTTCTTCTAGGTTAAAGACAGCAGCTTTTGAATTTATTATTTAAGGGGCACCATATTTTTTTTAAACTTTTGGTATTTATTTGCAGTTTTTACCACAATTTTAGCTGAAAGTTGTTGTTGGAGGAACCCAATTATTATTAAAAAATGAATCTTTAACTGAAAACATCTGAAATCAATGATTTTGGGGTGCTTGTCTACAGGTTGTGGGGCATATCAAGGGTGTTATCATCAAGTAGCCACATGGCAATATTATAAAGGATTATAAAGATGGCAGCATAGAATGAGGTGTGAAGAACATGGATACAAAAGGAAGACTGGACATGCAAGCAATACGTGGTTCTCCTATACACCATAATCTTCTGACCGAAGAATGACGCAAGTAAACTTTCCTATATACATACATTAAGATTTCTTTTTTAGTTTTGGGCTGGAAATGGTCCTTTTAAGGTTTAGAAAGAACTGATTTTTTTTTTTTTAACTGGGATACTTATTTTCTCTTTCTGCATCCTGGCCCTTTAAAATGGTGCACACCATAAAAAAACCCAGCTCAGTGTTTTCTGTCTCCTGATCCGAGAAGGTCGCTTGCTGATTCAATGCATCTCCGCTAGTGACAGCATAATTTTAGCTTAATTGAATGGCTACTTGGAAGCGTCAGTGTTTGTGGTATCTAATCAATGGACGTGTCCATTCTTGGCTGAATCACAGATGGATAAAGTGAAGATTCATACGATTAATTACTGGCCAGCTTGACTTGTTCATGGACTGCGCACATGACCATGATGCTCTGTGGCAATCGAGTCGTCAGACAGATGAAGGAAGAATAATGAAAGAGACATGGGCTATTCTTAGAAGCCTGGAGAGGTTTATTATTAGACCGCCTTGTGTGGTAAATGAGAAATTAACTTATGGGACAGATCTCAGACTTAGGGGCATATTTAAGTTGCAAAATGAGTAAAAATTGTCAGTTTTTAAATCAGCAGATTTCTTAGTTAATTGGCTATTTTTTCTGGCTAATAATGAAAAAAAGAAGCATGAAGATGTCATCATCAACCATGACCTCCATAATAAGGATTCACAATCCTATTAGAAGTTTTCACTTCTTCAGTGAATGTTCTAAACTCTAGATCTACCTGGAGAGAATTACGGTAATTATCAATTACTAGTCATTGACAAAGCCTGCTCCACTACACAGTTAAATTATTTGGCACCTCTACATCTGCACCATTTGAAGGTACATGTGTAGGCCCCACATCAATGGTCCATGTAGTCTACAAGCATCAGTGGCATTTACAAGGAATAGATATTACTGGGTCAAAATAAGCTTTTGCACTGCACTGTTTCAAAAAAGGGACCCCAGACAGGGGCTACAACTGACGCATCATAGAGGGTTCAAGACCCACCAGAAAGCTCTCTTGATATTTAGACTACAAATGGTTCCTCAAAGACCTTGGTGGTCCACAAGATAAGGAGAAGCCCAACTCATGATCAAAACTGAGGAATATTCTTACGACAGGAGGGGGTTTTATCAAGCAAACTTGGTAAACAATGTCTGGAGAAGAGATTCAAATCCCTTGTCGGGTCTCTCACTTTTATCTGCCACACTTCTAAAGAACCTTTTGGAGAAACCACTATGGCTGATAATGGTGTCTCATGCCATGTGTCTCTCAAGCTGTTGATGCAAGGATGAAGATGGCAGCCCTTGAACTTTGAAAATAACTTTATTGCTATAATAAAAAAATATAGATCCAGCCAGCCTGTTAAAGAAGAGATGCTAAATGTCCAGTGGAAAGTGATCCTCACCCTTCTTGACCTACATCAGCAGAAGAAGCTCTATCATCCCACACTTCTGGTTGTATCAGATGTCTATGGCCCACCATAAGCACTGAGGATTCATTCGCCATAGCCCCTCAGTAACTACTGAGTCCCTGTAGGTATATAGTGTCCTCAGGTAGTGTCCTGAGGTATGTTCCAATATTGGGCAGTGAGTGGAGCCACAGCATGTAGGGAGGATACATACATCCAATAGACCCAGGAGTATATATTATATAGAGGTAATAGTCCCCAAATACTGAAGATTCCTGGGCAGGTGTAGCTTATAAATCTTCTGGGTTCCTTCTGTTGGCAGATTGTTAGGGCTGGATTAATGGCTGAAACATTCTGAGATTTAGCTGGAAGTAGTTAGTCACATTCAACTGGGCTTGCTCTGTAATGTAGAAGGCATTTATATAGCATCTGAGTGGCTCTCAAAGTTCATATAGGTGCCATGAACATTCCTTGGCATTTATAGAGGAAACATGACATTCACTTAACAAATGCCTGATCCAACATTGGAGGTTGAACTGTATAGGTCAGGAAACAACAAAGTTCCTGCACCTACAAGGGTATGTCCAGGTATGGAGTGGAACAGCTTTTATTACCCAGTGCCATCTTTAGCAGGTTTTTAAAATTCTTTTGAATTTATAATGGGCACAGGTGTACAGACCCAGTAACTCAGTGTAGGGATAGTGGAGAGCCTCCTATTGGGCACAGAAGGTGTACGACTGGGAACTCATTCCCAGACTTGGAACGCAAATGGGAACCCATTATCATGGGTACAGCAGGGGGGGAAATTACTGCATCTAATAGGATGGTAGGACATCATCATAAGGGGCACAGTGGGTGTGCAGACCCAGGAACTCAGTATGCAGATGGTAGGAACCACTCCTAATGGGAACATCACATGTACAGACCCAGGGATTGAGTGCAGGGATGGGGTAAGCCATTCATAATGGACATAGCAGCTATACAGACCCAGGAAAACATTGTAGGAACCACTCATACATGGCGACAGCAGGTGGACAAACCTAGGCAATGACTGCATGAATGATGGGACATCATCATAATGGGCACAGTAGGTGTGCAGATCCAGGAACAGAGATGGTAGGAATGACTCATACATGAGCACAGCAGGTGTAAATATTGACATATTGACCATAGCCAAGTACACAGTGCTGGGATCTTAGAGTAGGGATGGAGGAAACCTCTCATAATGGGCACAACTAATGTAAACATTCTGGAACTTTAAAAAAGTGGACATGGAAGTTGTGCAGAACTGAGATATCAGAGAAGAGATTTTGGGAACCTATCATTGTGGACACAGTATGTTTACATACCTAGGAATTCATGGTAGGGGTACTGGGAACCCTTCATAATGTGCACAGCAGGTATACGGACTCAGGAACTTACTTGTTAGGAACCACTAATGGACGCTCCAATTGTACAGACCTAGGAGCTTAACAAAGAGATGGTGGGTACCTATCATAATGGACATAGCCAGGTATACAGTGCTGGAATCTCAAAGAAGAGATGGGGGGAAATCTCTCATAATGGTCAAAACTAGTGTACACACCCTGGAACTTTGCAGAATTAGTGGAAAGCCCTCATAATGGACACGGAAGATGTGCAGAGTTGGGATCTCAAACCAAAGAAGAGATTGTGGGTACCTATTATATTGGGGCCCATCATTTTGGGCACAGTAGGATTAAATACTTGGGAATTCTCTGTAGAGGTAGTGATGGCCATTCATAATGGGCTCAGCAGGTGTACAGACTTGTAAAGTCAGCACACAGATGGGAATACCTCATAATGGGCACAGCAGGTTTACAAACCTGGCAACTCAACACAGAAATCTCACCAATAGAGTCCCTGAGAAATAGAAGAGATTGTCAGGAGGGTTTAAACTTCTATCATTTGGCAAACATGTAAAACAAATAGATAATGAGTGAGAATTTTTTTGGCTTCACATCACACACGTACAAGTTGTTTGCAGCCCTCGGCCATTTACAAATTTAAAATGAAGAAGCACAGAACTATTCTATGGCTCATTAAGGCTTATTACAGCTGCTTTTCTTTATGTGGTCTTCCACCTGTATCAGGACAGGAATTTTGCAAATAAGCTTTTAAAAAGCAAAGTGCTAAATATTTAAAATCTGTTTTAATGCATTCTATAATTGGCCTATTCATCCTCGAAGTGCTTTAGCATCTCATTCCTTTTTGTTTTTACAAATAGGCCAGAGAGGTCCTCAGCGGAACTGGTTGCAGGGACATTTTCAGCCTTATTAACGCCAGAGAAGACACATAAAAAAAAAAGCGGTGGGGAAATACAGAAGTTACAATTTTGACCCGAAAACACTGTTTGCTTGGCTTTTTTTGCTTCAATACTATCTAGGAGTTGCTGTTCCTCTGTACTCCTAGACGGACTACCACATACTCAAAAGAGGCCACCAAAAAAGATCAGGCTGACCACTAAACCTCATCTTGTTAGGACATTTAGTACAATGGCTTCCTATCATCATGTTCCTGAGTGAGTGGATCCCTACATTGTTATATTGGACCCTCAGAACTGGCACATAACATGGCATGCTCACTTCAGCTGTAGAGAACCTACTTGCAGGGCACTTGCATGGGAAGTGGCATAGGGACCATCAAAGTCATATTTTTTGAAAGATGGAGTCACCTGCTAACTTTTTACATTGTTTGGAGCTTAGATGGTAAGAGTCACAGCTCTTTTTGTAATGCTATGGTTTTCTTAGTTCTTCCCCACTCTAAATTCAGAACATAAAATTCCCCTTCCTTTCCCGATGGATTTTCTGATTGATGGGTATTCCCAATTACCAAGTTTTTCAATTGGAATCATCACCCCCCCTAAATGACCTCAAGGAGTAAGAAACTGGTGGTCATTTGATGTCCTCTTTCTAAAGAGGGACAACTGGTGCATTAATAATCCCAGATAACTTTGGTTTGGGCCTATAGTGTTGAGTGTCATGCTAGGAGATTAGGAGCCCATCTATCAGGCTTCTGTTGATGGCTTTGTGTGTTTCTTCTTTAATAATGTTGCCCACTCTTCAACCCAAAAATGAATTATCGTTGTTGATATCTAAAGCACAAGGGCATAAGAGGCCTGTGATGTACCTATTACATTTATTTATTGCATTTTCAAGTTTCTCAGTGATGTTCCTTTAGCTTTAGCACAATATTCTGTGTAATTTACTATTCCCACAATTCCTGGGACCAAGGCATGTTCCTTGCACATCATTATTTCCCATGTAAATGCCTAGATGAGGACTCTTCCTTTATGGTACAGTGATACTGCAAGTCAGCACTCTATTTGCTGTTTAAGTATTGAATATGCAATTAATGGGAAGATATCTCGTCATGCCTAGTAGGGAGAACAAGAGGAAAAATAGCTGAATAATGCAGTTTGGGGGCAAAGTATCAGTGCGGGGTGATGTATGAGAGTAATTGATGTAGCTGAATAGCGCTGAATATACATCCCTCTTGCGATGCGATGCGTGAACTTTGTCCTCGGAGGATGAATGGGGGAGGCACGTGGAGGCACCTACATTATGTCACCCGGGTTTTTTTTATGCTAACGACATTCTCAGTTCATACTTTCAAGCTTTGCTTCACTCTCCTTTATCTTATGATGTAGCCGGCGCACTAAATTCCAGCATTTGCCAATCCATGGATGTGAGTTCAGGCAAAGAATCTTTTAAAGGAGAAATTGCCAAATAGGCAATCTCATGCCAGAAACACTGTTAAAATACATACTTTCAAAATGTTTTGAGGTCCATTCATATTATTGTTAAAAGCACACATTAAGGCACTATTGGTGCACATTATGAGCCTAATTTAATAACGCTTTCCAAGACTGAAGAAGATAGACTATCATGAAAGAACCTTAAGTGATCCAGAAAACCTGGAATAGATTTCTTAAAAATAATTGCCATTAGTTGGCCATATGTTTTCAGTCTTGGATCAGATCCCTTTCAGCTTTGCTGGATCACCCAGGTTCTCCCATGATAGTCTGTTTACTCCAGTCTTGGAGAGGTTTAATCAGGTCCTATGCGTTGTCAAATTTCCCTTTTTCCCCCACTACAAATGGTTACTCCAAGGAAAACCAACCTTTAACTAGGGACTTGGGCAAGGGTGTTCTGTGCTCAAAACGCAACTCCATCCATGCATATATCAGTATTTCCACTCATGAGTGTCAGGTCAATCAAAGCTCTATAACTTGCACAGTCCATCCTGAAACATCTACTTTTCCTTCCAGAAAACATTTTTCCTAGCATCACTACCGTTGACATAATGAATTCCCATGGAATTATGGCAACTTAAATGACTTCTGCAAGCACTAAAGTCAGGCCACTAGAAATTGGAATGCCTTGGTGTAGTGAATGGGTCACAATAGACACTGAGAAGAGACCCCAAATCTCATGACTTGACCAAAATCAGTGCAATGGTCCACTTTGATGTTACTATCACATTTTTCTGGCCCGGTGACCTTCAGATGGAACGTTCTACCGTCCAAATGGTGCCCAGTAGCTAATACATTGTCAGGGACCCAACAACTGAATCTGGTTTAACTGCAAAGCACCATTCTAAAAGCACATGACTCCAACCTAGGATTGCTAGGTTAGGTTCAACACCAGGTCTGTATATGGAGATCATTCAACCTTGATTAATGGTGCCCTTCTGTACAAACCCTAATCTTTGTATCAAGTTCCAATTCCACTAAATACTACTGCAAAATGTGCTGTGGTCTGCTTTTTATGCAGCACTGTTTTTGAATGATGCAGGCCACCCTAAAGGACAGTGGGACATGATTCATGTTTCAAGAACCGTAAACCCCTTAACACAATCTAGGTCCTATAGCTTCTCGCTGAATCTAGCCAAATATATCCCAAGAGCATAAAAGTAGTTCAACATTTGTACTTGGGGCTGGCCGTCACCCATAAGTTAGATAATGCTAAACACAGCCATGGGCACAACAATAAATCAAGGTTAATCTGTTCTAAATCCAGCCATCTAGATAGCCTCAATGATCCTTCAAACCATACTGACAAATAGCAAGCAACCCATCATACTGGGACACTCAACAAAGTCATACAAATCATGGTTTGCTTAGATGACTCAATTGGAATAGCGGAAAGTCCCATGACCCTTGCAGTTGTCAATTATCACCAACAACTGAAGAATGATTGATGGCTCTTTTTTTTGATAGAGATGCCATAGCAATAGACAAAGGGTTTGTCAGACATCTACATCACTTCCAAGCTTGTCTAGAAGACAGAATCTGGTGTCAAAGCCCCACCCCTGCTTTATAACCACTCCCCTTTTATTGTCTAATCACACCAATATTATTGGATCATTGCATCATTGTCATCTATTAAATCTCAATACCAGCCATTTCCAGCCATTATTACAGCTCTTTACAAAAAATGGTTGCAGTTTATATTGTATATTGTTATATGTCACTGGGTTAAAAAATGTTTAAAAAGTCTGCAAATGAGCATTTATACTCCGTACTATAACTTCCGACCTGGGTTATTTTCCTGAGCTATGGCCACTTAATAAAAAAAGCTTCATATACAACAACTTTGGGAGTGTTGGATATCCACACCCCCAGCACATGCAGTGGTTTCCTCCACAGCCACCCATGTCATTACTTTGTCCTATAGAGATTAATGAGATGATGGGAGAAACCCTAGCATGCAGCGGGGAACACTGGTACGTGACCCACCCAACTGAAGTGTTAAATGTAAGAATTCTTCAAGCAGCCATAGATTTGGAACAAAGCCAAGATCAAAGAAATGATCTCCAGGAAAGTTGAATACCCTTTTCTTTTTCAGAAGTCTGCCATATATTTTTTAATATAGTGTCCATAGTTCTGCTTTCCAAAAATCAGCATTGTCAGTAGTTGTGAGTCAGTAGCAGAAGTTAACAATTCTTTCCGAACTCTGAAAATCATCTTTCAACACAATACGTCTTAACAAGGCAGTCATTGGTTTCCTAGGTAATGCCTGGCACCTTTCAGATTAACTGAATAATTGAATTTCGAGAAAGGGAGGGGCACATAAAAGAAAAAAAGAATTAGATAATAAGGAGTCCTATGCAAGGAATGTCACCGCCACTGATTACACTGCTAATTGATCAGCGGCACAGCATGACAAAATCTAACAGCAATCACGGTACTTAGCGGTAATGCTTGGAGCAATGTAGACTACTACCTCCTCGACTTTCGCTGTCTGCTGGTTTGACCTGGATTGGCCGGTTCATCTGTAAAGAGAGAAGAGAGAATGGATGGTTAGTACCATGAAAGGATCAACTCACATTAGAATATTGCTCAATAGTCAGAAACATTGTAACAAGTTTAAATTAGAGTTTCTCAACCAGAGTTCCTCCAAATGTTGGTAGGGGTTCCTTGATCAATAAGCAATTTGGACCTCATTCCTCCCACCAGCCAGCAATGTAAGAGGAATGACTGTGACATGGTAGAGCCCCCACATTCAGTACCCACCCCTGTGCCAACCTCCTCGTACCCCAAAGCACACCACACATTAACTTGGTTAAATGGCCTTACAGGCCCCTTTTATTAAACAAACTTACGTAACCATAAATATTCATAAATAGTCATAAATAACAATAAATAACCAACAATGATTACCATATCAAATAACATATCAAATGAATAATCCTAATTAACCAAAACCCAACCTAAATAAGTAAACCCCTAGGTTACTGGTCCCACTACATTCTCCAATTCTATTGGGTCTGCACCGCCATGATATGTTTGCTCCCAGCCGTAAACCACCAGCTCGGAAATTATACCATCAGCACCCGCAGCCCTTACCCAACCAAATAAAAGAACCTTCCCAAAAACCACAACAACTCCAGAGATTACCATACTGTAGTTGGGCCTCTTACCCCCACTGAATCTATAAAGCCAAACACCACCCTCAAGGACCTCACTGCCTAAACCCCCTCCCCCAACAACCAAACAGGGCAGGCGGGAAACTTACTGCCCTCTGTCCGTTCCTCTGTAAAATGACCCCCCCTTCCCCCCCTTTTTCACACCTCTCACCCCTCCTATCACCTACGTCACCCCCTTCTCTCCCCTTATGACCTTCCTTCCAATCCTTCCTTCCTTTGATCACCATGCTAATATACTGCGAGCTGTGGATATAGTAATATTAGGAGGGGTTCCTGAAGACCTGAAAGTTATTGCAAGGGTTCCCCCATTGTAAAAGATTGAGAAATACTAGTTTATAGTATAAAATGTAGAGTAGGAAATGATTATGCTGACCAGGCAGAGATGGGGACAGGATTTTTGCCAGCTGCAGTTAGGCAACACCTACAGGTCTTGTCTCGTCCTGGCTTGTGAACGGACAGTGAAAGGAGGAGCAGAAGACTAATGAGATCATCTCACTGTCACTCATCTCTTTATAGGAGCATGTTCCTTGCTTGCATACGGGGACAACGCATTGCTGTGACTGATCTACTCCTACAACTATGACTCTACAAGGTACATTTAAAATGCCATGTGGTCTCCATACTCCACCAAAACCAACCAATTGCAAATATATACAAGCCTAATTCTATGCTTTGGTATATTTGATGTCATGCCTCACGCTCCACAGTTTCCTTAAGCAAATGACAGCCCTGGTCGTCGTCAGCCCGATGTATGCGATACATTGGTTGGCCACTGGATTGGCAATTTAATAAACCTTATAGGCCAAATGGCGAACTAAAAGATGATAGCTTGTCAACGCTGCTACTAAATGAGAGGAAATGCTTTAGCATTGTTAGCCTGTAACAGGAAGTGCATAGGATTCAGCCCCATTGAAGAAAACTGTATACAATTGGTCTGATTTATTAAAGCCCTCCAAGACTGAAGAAGACTATCAGCGGAGAACCTGGGTGATCCAGCAAACCTGAATTGGATTTCTTAAAAATCGTTTGCTATCTATTAACAAATGTGTTCAATGCCGGACAACATTCATTTTTAGGTTATTTGAATAACCCATGTTCTCCCATGATTGTATATCTTCTCCGGTCTTGGAGAGCTTGAATAAATCAGGCCCACTGCCACATGATGCCATACTAAAAATGTATATTGGGTTTACATATAGCACCAAAGCCAATTGATTGCAAGTATATGTAGCCCTAAATATATGTTTTGGTATATTTGGCTCTACATTACAAGACAAGGTAATTCTTCAGAAACTAATAAAAAAAAAACAGAAGTTCAGAGTAATAGCCAAGCAACAACACATTTCAGATGGATTTTTTTAACCTTTGTAAGGGAATCGTTCACACCTGCACGCTCTATACGGATAGTTACAGGGAAATCTGAACCCAGAGTCCCATCACTGCAATCAAACAACCCTCCCCATGCCATTCCCTGACCATTACAGAACCAGTAGCTGCTCCCTATAGTGGGTTTACTGCCCCCTGTGCCGGCCCAGATCCCAGATTGTATAGTGGGTTTACTGCCCCCTGTGCCGGCCCAGATCCCAGATTGTGCCACAGATAAAATCAATTATTTGGCATCAGAAGCGCCCAGGCTCGTGATAGAGTCCAGTTCCCATAATAAGTATCAACTTGATAAAAAATGCACTAATTACATGGTGGAAGAGGAAGTAATTAGGATCCCCGCTTGGCGCTCCTTTTGTGAAGGAGGGCGTTGACGGAGAGGAAAGTGGACCTTTAATTGCCTGAGATTGGATTAATTGTAATTATAGCAGTTGGCTGGAAGAATTGCAGGAAGCTTTGCAGTGATTAAAAAAAGGATAGCCAACAAGGAATGGAAATTCAACTTCATAGTAAAATGCCACACCGGAGGCTCGTATACTGGCCATGGCAAGGCAGATTGATACCTTGGGTAGCAGTGGCGGTTATGTAGTTGATCATGTGATCAATCATATTGAAAGGTTATTTGCACAAAGTCAGCTGCTCAGCTGAATTTATTTTGGTCCAATGCAGTTGGATTTCCCATTGGTCCTGATGGAACCAAATGTTCCTGAGACTTAATGGTCATCTTAGCACAATCATTTTCTAGTTGATATGGGTAACCAATGTTCAATGGAACCATCAATCAGTCAAAATTGGGATTGTAGTTTATGTGCAATGAATTCCAGTCATTAATTAACATATAATGAATGGCTTGGCCAGCAGTCTATGGTGGGCTCAAAAATTGGTCTAGTACAAGGGACCTCTTGGTGACTTTGTCCACCATTGCAGTCTGTTGGACTGTTAAACCTTCCCTGGGGATTTACGATATTTTCCAATACCTCCCATGTCTAACTCCTTCTTGGTTAAAGGAAATCCAAGGTCCCAACCTTCACATTCCAAAAGAAATTCCAAAGAGTAACAAGAACACAATCATATATTGGTTATCGGTGGTCACATTTTTAAGCTACAATGAAGACATTTCAAGTGGATCATGAGTTGTAGCCACAGGCATTAAAGATTTGAAGTTCTATGCAAAGAATAGAAGGGATTTCTGGGGACAAATTGTACACATAACAGAAGCAAGGAATATTTTAGGTATAAAAAGATACTTATTTTGTTTTTTGGTTTAGGGACACTTTAAAGGGTCCTAATGGGGTCTATCACCATGGCAAGGGTACAGACATGGCAGTGCAGGGATAATGGGAGTCCCTCATATTGGCACAGCGGGTGAACAGACCTGGTAACTTAAACAAAGGATTATGGGAGCCACTCATAATGGCTGCAGAATTTAGGGCAGGGTTGGTGGGAGTCCCCATAATGGGCACAACAGGTGTACAGACCTGGTAACTCAGCCCAGGGATATAGGGAGCCCCTTATAATGGGCACAGCAGGTGTACTGAGCCAGGAACTACCTGCAACAGACTTCCTGGGAAATAGAGAATTTTATCTCTTTTACTTTCCAACATATACCAAACACAGAAAATGCCGTCTTTAGTGGACTGACCCTTTAAATTAACCATGGTGCCGTATACATTGGTACTGTACATCATTTCACATACAAGGCTCTGCGTCTTATAACTCTATAAAGAAGGGATCTGGTGAGTGCTGAGCATTCAGAGAATTATTACAAAGCTCCTGACCCAAACAAATCACTCCCCACCCCGCTCGCTTTCCCTGGAAAATCATCCTGGCTTGCTAAACCCCACATAGATCACAGGAGACACGCGATAATCCATCCATCCATGTATTGATCCCTGCTCTGCTTTCCATGTTCTATAGACAGGGATAGAGCGAGAGGCCGGCCAGGTCAGCTCAGGTTCAACTGCAAACCAATTACACCCAAAACCTCTCCAAAAGCCCCCCCAGCCCCCTACCCCCCATTCCTCTGCATCAACACGTACAGATACATTAAACAAGACATTCCATTAATTCCTTCATCATCATAAGTTAAGAGCCGCACCAACTCTTTAAATATTCATTCAGCTATGAAAACTGAGCATTAAAATTTTAATAATGTCAAGCTAGTTTGAACCGTTCTCCTCGGGGACTGTTACAATACAATTAAAAATAAATAGGATGATTGATCGCCTGGGCTGCCTCACCTGTCCGGCTCCGTCACCGCCAGGGGGACAAAAGCAATGGCGGCCAGACAAACGAGGCCGAGACAAAGTGTCAATGGGTTTGGTGTCGGCTGTTAGGCAATCTGTCCAGATAAGAATGAGAGAGAAAAAGAGAAGTGGCGTTGCTGACTTGCTTTTCAAAGTGCAGGTTCCGGGGTTGTCATCGAGTTCCTCACTGTGATAAACAAACTTTATTATATTTTGTGTTGTCTAAGGCCCTAATTTGAAATCAGAGGAGTCTCATTAATCTCAAGCAACCCAGTGGAATGTGGAAAATGAAAGTGATGAGTTCTGTAGTCCACCAGAACTGACTCTAAGCTATTAACACTGCTTAGTCTTTCAGTGCAGCAGATTTATAAAGATTGCACACAGTTATTGAACTCAAAGGAGTATAATAATGCACATATGAGATTGTAGTGATTGGGTTTAAATCTAGGTGTCATAGCATGAGCACAGTCAGTGAATGAACAGTAAAATGAGAAGCAGCAAAGAACTCATTTACGTTTTTAGCACATAATTATTAGTTGCTCATGCTGCTGCTTCCTTTCACACTCTGGCCCTGCTGTACAAAGACTTCATGATTACAATTTGGTTCTATTAGAGTTCAGCTTCAAGTGCTGATTGGTGCGTATTATATCACGGCCATTGGAACATTTCAGAAAGCTTCCCAAGTCCCTGACTACAAAGCAGCATGCAGAGGAGGCACAAACAGCCAGATATAGGGCAAGTTCAGAAAATGATCCAACGTGTCATCCTACAAAATCCTATTCAAAGCCCCAATTCCATATTCCCAGATTCTTTTGCTCATCATGATTGGCCAATCAGGGCTCTGCATTCCAAAGTGGTTGCAATGGGCACAATGATTGCACCTTTTCTCCACACCTGGATTGTTCCCCACCCCCCTCTCCATAATTATTGCGTCATAGAAAGCCCATATAATTTGCGCTTATCTGCGTTTTCCTGCACATTTTATTGTTTCATTATTCAATGGTCGAGGGTGCAGAGCCGGGCTTTGATGAAGCTCTGGAGAAGAAGCCATTTGGCAGAAATCAAGAAAGCTGCAAGTGCCAAAAAACTCTGATAATTCCCCTTTTCAATGGGCCAAGTGGGAGCGAAAGGTATTAGTGGAAGATTACAACGAGTAAGGTAACAATTCCCCCAGATACGACTTTAAAATGAACTTTCATGCTAATCTACCCAATTAGTGATTCTTTTATGCTCCTTCCACATCCAAGTCGCGCGTTCTATCGCATTCGTCGTACCGGCTTTGTTTCCATTCATGTGTAAGGGAATTCTGACAATGAGTTTCTCTTATCTGTTTCCTTTTTGGAAAATGTTCAAAAAGTGAGAAAAAATATTGGCTGGAAATTTAGGGATCTGGCATGTTTCCTGGGAACATTGTTTGTAGTTCTGTCTGAGTGCTATAAAACAACCCCATGTCATGGAGTTGGGGTAGGGGAAGGTGTTCTGTGGCTCAAAGGCCGGTACACACCGCAAATTGATTTTGATCATGAAAGATTGTTTTCAGAGACACCAAAACCAATGGTTTTAGTTCTGTTCCATGAAGACTCCTCGCTGTGTCCTCCCTATAGGACAACAGTTCCAGTTGGCGGATACCTAATTAACGATGCACTAAGGGAGATGCAAAGTGTGCAACTGAAAGAGGGCCCCGGAAACTCTTTAGTCAACAGGGACACCAAGCCATTTCAACAGGGGCCCCTGGTGGGGACATGGATTGCAATAGGATAAAATCCTGTAGGGGATATGAGCAACAATTATATAAAATTCTGGTGGGGACATGGGCAGCAATGAGATAAAATCCCGGTGGGGACATGGGCAGCAATGAGATAAAATCCCGGTGGGGACATGGGCAGC
>NC_092863.1:102849342-102866220 GCF_032062135.1 Pyxicephalus adspersus | reverse complement strand
TGGTGATAATTGGAAGCCGTGTTGTTCCGTGGGTGCGGCGGTCACTGGTGGGTCACTTATTTTGGCCTTAGCGGTTTATTTAAAACTGAATCATTTATGGTCAATAATGGCGGGTTATGAAAGGTCAATAGCGTTCAATTATTCATCCTCGGCTCTCCTGTTCCCACGGCCACAGAAGCCGGGCTCCGAACGGCTTTTAATAAATTAAGCATAATGTGGGAATTCGGGAGGATAAAAGAAAAAAACAAAAAAACTTTCCCATAAAAAGAAAAACAGTCAAAGATTGAAAAAAAAAAAGAAAAGCACGGAGAGGGAACAGATGCTGAACACTTCAGGACGTCTCGGGAAGGGCCTACAGAGCAACACGTGAAGAATTTGTAGAAACGTTTAATAATCATTAGATGCTGATACGGCAGCTTCCAGCACAAGCGGACACTGAGGTTAAAGTGAACCTCCCGGCTGGCTATAAAAAGGGGGTTGTGGCTTTAAAGTGGACCTGTCATGAAAGAATCAGCAACTGCAGCATTACTATGAAGGAAGCAAAGCCTGCACATGTAATTGGTCAATATGGCTGCCCTTCTGTATAAACTATAGGTAGGGATAAGGTTTTTAAAGTATTCAAATATTTTTTATTAGGGAAGGTCAGGTGATTGTTGCAAAACCCTTTTCTCCCCCCTAAAAATTGTAGTAGATTAATTGTTATAAAATTAGGTTATTTTTCACCTTTTTTGCTAATTTACATTGCTGACATTGGAAAGTCCCTGGATGGAGACAAAATTGCAGGGGAGACAATTTTGGTGATATCATTCCATTTTCTTTTAATTTTTCCAGTAAACGAACCCCAATAACTACCCCTAACAACCTCTAATGACTTCTTGCACCACTCAGACCCCTTTGACCATCCCTTGTTTACCCCAAATTCTTTCATACCATAGTCCCTTGCCACTGGGCATCATTCTGGCTTAGAACAGTTCCTGGATAACCGGATACAAAAGCTATTTTTCCGGCTTATATTTGCAGCCTTCTGTGGCTATAAAATCAGCCGCCATAAATCGAAACGCAACAAAAAAACCCAAACAAATATATATTTTTACAACAGCTGGTGCTAAAACATCAAATGACACATTGGGCAATATATTCAGGCTGCGTATGATCCGTCCTGTGTGTTTATAAGATATAACGATCATTGAGTGTTTCACATACACAGCTCACATAGACATCGCCGTCCTGTTCTTGTGCAAGGAAATTAAAAATGGTTATGTCTGCAAATTACAAAAATTTTTTGCAAAAATTTAAAAACCATTTCTTTATAGGTGTACAGACCTATTCTGCACAAGTATTAATTTAAAGACAGCCATTATTGGGGTTCTGGTTGGGGCTGAAGTCTTATTGTTGGGGTTGAATGATTGGGTCAGGAGTGGGGGGGTATTGTTGCTGTTAGGGACACCTAAGGACGGCCCTACAATTGCCTAAAATGGGAAATAATACAAATGTGAAGGTTCGTTGTCATGTGACCATATGTAGGAATGATTATTTCCAGTGAAAGATGAACTAATGAGCACTGTACACTCAGCACCTTTTCTATGGCACATTCTACAAGCAAGTGGCACCCCACTGTGCTCTCCTCCCATGACTCCCTTGTATAGCGGTTGTTCTCCATCAGTCGTTTATGGATCTGCCTTGATGGATCCCTGAACAACGTTGGGTGTTCAATTAAGACGAGCACAAATCTTTATCTTGGGTGAAAATAATCTGACGTGTGTACATTGTCTTATTATTAAAAAATCATCCTTAAGCTCTGTTCCAGGGACTTTGCTAGGCCAATATGATGTCACCATTCTACTGCAGGCATGGCCAGCTTAATGGGGAATGGGCAAACTGGGCATTGCCCAGAACCTCTATTTTTTCCAGAATAACATAATGGCATGGATGCCAAAAACTGGAATGCTGACCATATCAAACATTAATTTCCATTTTTGCCCAAGTGTAAAACTGTGACAATCTCTGACCGCAGGCAGGAAGGCAATTTCCTTAAACTCCTTTCTTTCAATGATCTGAATGCAACATTGTATCTTTAAAAAATACAGCTATGTGTCCCGTTACATATGATTGTCAAATATCAGAGAAACCATATCCATAGTACCGAAATTTTTTTTATTAAAAATACCTTCTTAGTAATACGGGTATAAAAAGACAAAGTAGGGAATTTCTGGCATAGGCACTTATTAAAAGGTTTTCAAATTTTTTTCCAAACAGTTTCCATTAAATAAAACAAAATATAAAATACATAAAAACCATGGACAAAGATATAATATGGACAGAGATTACTAAAATTAGGCCAGCAGAGATCTCTCCCACATCGTTTCGCGGATTAAACCGCTTCTTCAGGGGATAGGTAGCCACGAGAAAGCAATCTCTGTTGCTATAACGTAAATCAACATTGTATCTTTGTAAGAATCTCAAGTTGAAAGGATGAAACCAGCATTATGTTTTCTACATGAACTTGCCCCCCCTGTAAGTTGGTTGTAGGTTGGAGAGATTCCATGTGGCTACCGGCAGCTGGCAGCTTTCTCGGGCACTTGCACTCCAGCGTTTGCAGATTTGACAATAGTGGGCAATCGCTTCTCGGCCTTTTGGCTAGGATCAAATGTAGTACCTAATCCTTCGAGTGATCAGGGTGGAAAGGCATTGGCATTCCTGGCAAGAATGCAGTGCATGAGTACCTCTGTTAAGGATGGTCTACCTGTGGTGTAGCTCTTTAAGGGGCGTCCCTATGCAAATCTGCCGGCTTGGACCACCGGAGAGAGCATGGGGCCTGCCCTGATAAGGAGCTCCCAAAGGTTTGACTGACCCGCTGGTTGGGGCAGGGAAAGCTTGGCCCTACCAAGCGGTCCAAATCTCGCTCCAGTGTCGTGCCCTTGGAGTGGTGATCCAGGGGCACCTTAAAATCACTGGGTTTGGGACCCCACTGATTTTTAAGATGCACAGTCACGTCACTGTTTATACTTGATTCGGCACATTGCCTTTTTCTGCATTAGCTGCGGCTAGTGCAGATGGGCAATTTTTAAAACCTGTTGCCCTGTGAGTTATGCACAGAGCACATTATTATTTAAATGTTTTTTATGTTTGTCACTTTTTGATAGAGGGTGCTATTCCCCTATGGGCTAGCCCTTTTTTATTGGAGAGTGCCTTGGCCTAAAAACCAGGTGCTCTCCCTTAGTGGGAGTCTCTCTTCGGGAGAGCTCCCAGCTGAGTATCTTGTGGGACCTGCTTATGCGGTCCCAAAGAGAAAAGGCCCCTCTCTGACTTCGGTCAGGGGGGCATGTAAGTCCATTCCAGCTTCGGCTGGAGCTTGATTTCGGAGGGTCTGGAGAAAAGGGTGGCTCTTCCTCTTTAGAGGAGGGTTTACCAAATAGTACCCCAGTGCACGTTTTGTGTGTGGTGTTTTTGCACCATCACTTTTTTACCGTTCACGGGGTGTGTTTTAGCACGGATCGTGAGATTCGATTAAAAAAAAAATAAAAAAATAGTGGGCAATGAGACTATTCATTCACCATCGTATTGCCATAGGTAGATAGGTAGATGCTATGTCTCCACCAAGTCAGCGGTTCATTGGCATAGGAATCGGTAACCACACTGCAACCGCCAGTTTTATCATAGCCTTACCCAGGAAAACTGCTGACCCTGAATGATGTCTAAACAAAAATGGTGCCACTGGTAGTGCCAGTAAAAATATTCATCTAATACTCGGTCAACTTTCGGGTCTCTTTACCACGGCACAATCCTGATCACTTCCTTGCTTCAAAGAAGTCCGATGCATAATGAAAAAAAAAAAAAGAAACGGACGCGATCATTAAAACCTGCCCTACATTACACAGATCCCACCTATTAATCACCGGTCTCCATACGCCCCTCCAGAGACCCGCAACAAAGACTTAGGAGAAAATCTGCGCAAAATTTCCATAAATTTGAATAGTTGGCTCGTCTGATTTTCAATATTTTTAATATGCAAATGAACGCGGAGGGGACGGAGCCTCGGCAAAGCGCTGAATTGGAGAGAGATGTAACTGGGTGACTAATTGCTGCAATTAGGGAGACCTTGTGCTCGGCAAATGAATAAGGCTTTATTAAGCCTTACCTGGGCCGCCGGTCCTCCGCCACCAGCTCACTCCAACATTCATTGTCATTTGAGAAAAAGGATGGCTGATCTGAAAACCGGCCTTTAACAAGCTAATGTGCGATTGAGGAGTTGCAATACGCGCTCTTTAATCATTTATTCAGCTCCGAAAAAAACACGTAAAGAGATATCAACTTAATCACTAGTTAGCAAAGCCCCCTTTTATTCCCGCGAAGGACTTTAATGCCTCCTATATGTGCTGAAGTACCATTGTTATACCTGCGTATTACGCGCGGGTTTATTAAAGCGATGATAATCTATTCAACGCCAGAAGATGTATACCGCCAGCCCCAGCTCCGATCAGACAGGAAGATTGGAAGTTATTGTTAAAATATGCAAATTCCCCGTGCTATTGAAATTCAAACGCTCCAGATAAGATTTTTTTTCTTTTTTTTTTTTTTTAATAAGTCTATTCTTTTGACTTCGCAAAAGTAACCTAATGTTTATTGACTGCGGACGCATCCCGCGGAACAATGTACACAGGGCCGGAGCGTTGGGAGGTTTTCATTAAAACGGGGAGCTGGCTGGCGTTTTTTGGGGAAGTAGAGCTTGTTATTTATTACAGGAAATCATATTTTCATGGGTTATCATGTTTTTCGTAAGTGGGTGTGCAGGAAAGATTTAACAAACGTTACCTTTATTATTATTTTTTTGTTTGTTTGAAGTTATGAAATGCATAGAGGGGTTAAAGACCTGCCCAGGTTTTCAGTTTTTTTTTAAACCAGACATTGTCGTAATGCACTGGTCCAAGCGATTCTATTATATTAGATCTGGGAACACCTCCCATCTATTTGGTATTCCCAGACACGCCCATTTCAGACTCCCTGCCGGTTTTTACAGGCAAGAAATGTAAAGAGGGATAGAGGGATAGAGGGCAGCATGGTGGCTCAGTGGTTAGCACTCTGGCCTTTCCAACGCTGGGTCCCAGGTTTGAATCTTGAGTAGGACTCTATCTGCATGGAGTTTGCAGGTACTCCTGTGTTTCTGTGGCTTTCCTCCAGGTACTCTGGTTTCCTCCCACATCCCAAAAAGGTGCAGTTAGGTTAACACGCTTCCCCTCAAAGTTGACCTTGGACTACATTAATGACTATGGTAGGGACATTAGATTGTGACCTCCTTTGCGCGACAGTTAGTAACACTACTATCAACTTTGTACAGCGCTGCATAATATGATTTGATATGATCCCTGCTGTTTTTAAATCAAGAAATTCATAATGGGGTTGCAGAATACCTGACCACGGTTTCAGTTTTTTAGTGCAGGCATTGTTGTAGTGTGCTGGTCCACCCCATTCTATTCTATGTAATCTAAGAACACCTCGGTCCTTTCAGTTTGGTATTCTCGGACATGCCCACTTCACACTCCCTGCTGTCTTTCACAAAGTCTGATACCAACAAAGTACACTTCCTGCTTAGGATCTTAGGTCCAGATTGGTATACAGCACAACCCCATCCTACAACCATCCAACAAGTACATAAACAGTAAAAATAAAACAGTACAATAAAATAAAATAATAAAATAAAACAGATACAAAAATACCCTTCTATTTCTAACCTAGTGATCTAGGTACGCTTTTTGATCAACTATTTGTAAAGCCGTAGTGGTAGTCCAGGCCATGCCCTCTTTAGGTTCCTTGTAGACTTTTAAAACATGCAGGGATAGAAGAAAACTTCTTCATAGTATCAGTTTTCCCTACACATTGCTTTTCCCTAAAAGCAACTCTGGCTTTGATTCCCTAAGTTCCTGTCCACATATTATGTGCAGGAAGATAGCTCTTGGGAGATGTAGTTCTGGAGGAGATGCCTACACCAATAGACTGACCTTCCAGCAGCTTCCCCTGGAAGAATATTCAAGCTTGGTTGTGACAACCATGAGAGTGATAAAAGCTATTTATCTCTTGTAAAAGAAAGAACAATCCTGATATGTGATCGGGGGGGGGGGGTTATTGGGGTACATTCAGGTCATTCCCTGGACACAGCTTTTCTTTAAATATCACACAGGAAACAATCTGATATGTCCACCCCTTCCACATCCATTACTCAAGACCGTAATCAGAAACATGATTTGTAAATTTTGAACCTGAGCTGATTGCATTGTTTACATTCACAACTACCTAAAGCTAATTAATCTGCTTAATTAAAACCGGCTGAATCTGTGAATTGAACAACCGCTCTTTGTTTTGTCTTATTGCTGAAAAGCACAAATGAAAAAAAAAAAATACTTGTAAATATTTATTTTTATTCGGGGAGGAACTATTATCACAAAAAAAATCTAATATTTTTTTTAATTTTACGTTTGGTTTTTGGAAAAATCGATATCTAACTTTTTTTTTGTGTCTTTGGGTCCGGGTTAATTTGTCTGTTGCAGAACCCGAGGAAGCTCATTGATAAATGCCTGCGAGTAAACACAAAACTTAATTAAGTAGGACGAAAGGGAGGAAAAAAAATCTACCTAATGAAAAATCACTTAGGAGTTTTAATCTGTTACTGGAATCCTAATGTCCAAAGCTTCGAGTTATAGGATGGCGCTGAGAGAGGGAACACGGGGAGGGAGGGATGGACGGAGAGATAGATATGAATGGATAGACATTGATGGAGAGATAGAAAGTCATAGATATATAATAGAGGAAGGAAGGAAGGAAGGAAAGGATGGAAGGAAAGAAAGGAAGGAAGAAAGAAAGAAAAGATGGAAGGAAGGAAAGGATGGAAGGAAAGGAAGGAAGGATGGAAGGAAGGAAGGAAGGGAATGAAGGAAGGAAGGAAGAAATAAAGAAAAAAAGAATGAAAGAAAGAAAGAAAGAAAGAAAGAAAGGAAGGAAGGAAGGAAGGAAGGAAGGAAGGAAGGAAGGAAGGAAAGGAAGGAAGGAAGGAAGGGAATGAAGGAAGGAAGGAAGAAATAAAGAAAAAAAGAATGAAAGAAAGAAAGAAAGAAAGGAAGGAAGGAAGGAAGGAAGGAAGGAAGGAAGGGAATGAAGGATGGAAGGAAAGAAAGGAAGGAAGAAAGAAAGAAAAGATGAAAGGAAGGAAAGGATGGAAGGAAAGGAAGGAAGGAAGGAAGGAAGGGAATGAAGGAAGGAAGGAAGAAATAAAGAAAAAAAGAATGAAAGAAAGAAAGAAAGAAAGAAAGAAAGAAAGAAAGGAAGGAAGGAAGAAAGGAAGCGGAGAGATAGATATGAATGGATAGACATTGATGGAGAGATAGAAAGTCATAGATATATAATAAAGGAAGGAAGGAAGGAAGGAAAGGATGGAAGGAAGGAAAGGATGGAAGGAAAGGAAGGAAGGATGGAAGGAAGGAAGGAAGGGAATGAAGGAAGGAATAAAGAAAAAAAGAAAGAAAGAAAGAAAGGAAGGAAGGAAGGGAAGGAAGGAAGGAAGGAAGAAAGAAAGAAAAAAAGAAAGGAAGGAAGGAAGGAAAGGAAGGAAGGAAAGAAGGAAGGAAGGAAGGAAGGAAGGAAGGAAGGAAGGAAGGAAGGGAATAGATAGGGGAAAATATGGATGGATGAATAGATAGATAGATAGATAGATAGATAGATAGATAGATAGATAGATAGATAATTCCATTCATCTTTGGATAAACATATTTCGGTCTCTAAAGAACAAGCCCAGCTTGAGTTGTGATATGTATGGCTGATATAGTCAGATGTGCCTTATGTGTCTTATTTGTCTAGAAAGGTATCAGAGTTAAGCTCCATTGGTGCCATGAGATCAGCAGAAACCTTTTCTACAGATTTTCAACCTTTTTTTGCTAAAACTGAAGATGAAACAGGCAAGTCTCCAGAGTTATTCCTCCTCTACATAGTGCCCGAAGACACAGATGTTCACCAAATCCGCCTGGCCGACATAATTGGCGTCTCTTGCTGCTGTAAATCCATGTGGCCCTGCCATTGCCACTATCCAAACAACAGTAACAAGATTAAATAAAATAAAAACCGTTACCGATAACTGCAGCATATCCACCACCCTGTAGGTTTTACCGTATTTAACCGCAACATCTCTAACAATGGATAGACGTCAAAATAACAACTAGGCAGGAGTCTTTGGGTGAGAGATTTTTTTCTCACTCAAGGCATTTCCTTTTCATGTTTCTTCAAAAACAAAGCCTCATATTTTATTAACACGCTTCTATTTACAAATAGGAGAATGGTAAAGTAGACTATTCATAAAAAAAAGTGCTGGTTATCCATTACCGCTCCCCTTCTCCAGATGAAATCATAAGTTGTAGAACTGGACCTACTATTAGCCACTGGAGGCAGCAAAAGCAAAAAAAAAAAACAAAGAATATACAATATTATAGTTTGCTCTGGTAAAACGTGAATGTTAATGCATGTCGCCATTATTTCTATGGGTGAAAAATCTAACTGCTTTGGATGTTACATTTGTATAGAATCCTGTAATGGTCTTTATATTTTCATAATTAAAGGTTCAGGGTAAAGGGAGTGTAACCTTCTATTGGGTTGAACAAAAGCCTAAGCTTTAACTGGAAGCCTTGGCAGGGATATCCTTAGCTTATGCAGATACAAGAGGGTCAAGGTTTAAAAAAAATTCTCCTAATGGTTTTAGCAGCCCTTTGAGAATTCTCTGCAGTACCTTCTCGCCATTACCCCAGTTTTAATGGGGGTATCCTCTGGTTTTGTTTTTTTTAACTATTGTCCATCTGATATCTTTATTCGTAGAACCTATCCTGCAGCTCTGGTTTGTTTGATGGTACATACTCTCCAGGTTTTATTAGCAGCACCTATTCCGCTGCTCGGGGTTTGCAATGCCTATTCTTTTGAACCTGGTCTTATTGGTGGTACCTACTCCATAACTCAGTTTTAGCAACCATCTTTGACAGAAGGAACTTTTCATTTTCATATCTTTCTACACACGGGCTGACCAGACACTATCTCCCCCGTTCTGCAAAGTGTTTCCACGGCTAAAGTTCACCGAAAGTCACATTAATTAAAAATAGTAACAGAATGATAGAGAAGGGGAGGGAGGGTGGATTTGCTGCTGGCCTAATTAACAGGATTACTCTTAGATGAGTGCCCTTCTGACGAATGGATGGAACCGCAGTTATAGTGTTGCTTAGAAACGTCTGTAAAAAAAAAAAGAAAACTTTGAGGAATTATGTTTAGTTGGTATGAAGGTGTTTTTAGAAGTTTTACTTTGCATTTGTCTTGACAACCTTCTCATCTTTGCGGAAATATAAATATGTAAGATAAGGTTTGTGGGGTGGAGAGGAACAAGTTGATAAAAAACAATATTTCTGGATTCTCAAAGCTGAACATTAGTGTGATGTTCTCCAAGGAACGGAAATTACAGTTTTTTTTTAGACCTGGAAGCCAGGTGCATGCTGAAAAAAACTATCTCAAATGTAATATTTCTTCTAATTTTCAGAGCTTTCTATCTGGTCATCTGTAATGAGTAACTGTCAAGAGGCCAGTCTGCTGTCCTTTACAAAGGCCACATAACTTCAGTTATATTGGCAATGATTACTGTATCTCCAATGGAATCTAGGAAAAAAACGGCCTCTTGGTCAATGAGGTCATCACAGAGGTTGGAGAAAGTGTTCTTAACCCTGGTCAGCCCTTCTATGCTGGAGGCTTCACAATCTACCATAATGAGCTAAACAATGAGTCTCTAACCTCAATTTCCTGCTCAAGTATCACTAAAGGACCCTTGACTGTCTATCTAAATCTAAACTTCTTATAAGTCTGCAATTCAGTAAAAAGTTTGCATCTCAGTAAAGCTTAGGGCTTCTTAGAACACTTTATGGTTGATGCCCACCATTCCCCACATTTGTCACCCTTTATCCGTGTGATTTGGTTAAGATGGCCCCTTTGAAAATGTAAACATTGTTTCCATTTAAAACACTGTCCAAGTGACAACCTTAGCCATTATTCTATCTCATGAAGGGTCAGGGTCCCCCAAAGATTGGTTCTTAACATTTCATTTATCAAGCAAATCATGGAAGCCCGTAGAGAACCTTAATTGCCTTTGTACATCTAGCACTGATTTGAACCACTTCAAAGTTCCTCCTCAACTTTAAATCCACAGCAATGGGTGGAAGCTCCTTGGTCCTTTTTGCAGATGCATATACAATCCAAGGAGGGTGTGCACCCCACAGAACCCAGAGCTCCTCCAAAGATCGAGAAAGGACACTCACCCACCTTTCTCCATTGATGCATTTTGAGTCCAATCTATGGCTAAGCCCTGATAGAAGTAGCATAACCCATCAACAGATCTAAGTTGGATTTGTTTAGAGTACATATAGTTTGAAGAACCCATGGACCCTTTGGAGTGCAGTCTCTCTTTTTTGTGTTGTATTTGCTTCTGACTGAAGCAGCAAATTCTGATATCTTTTTTACATTATGTCATGCTTCCTTCCATCTCCACAATCATGAACATTACTTAAAACTCATTTATACCCAGACGGTAATTTATGTTAAATGGTGCTTTGATAAGACAAGAGAAGGCCGTATCAGCCTGTGGCCATCTAACCGCCAAGGAGCTGAAGGTCTCTGCTTGCCCGTGTGTGCTTGGGCATGTAGTTCCTCATCCCTAGAGACCTAAGAGAGCTAACACGACTGCTTTCTGGTAACATTCTGCAGGAAATAGAAGATGAGGTGTTTTTCTTCCAGTGGAGAAACGCATGCATTACTGTCAAAAGAACGGAGGAGCCTTCTCCGTAAAATGCCCTAGGTGGCTAAAAGAGAGATCCAGACACAGAAAGTGTGAGGTAGAAGGAATAATTATTCTGTGTTTTGTTTTTTCAGTTTCTGAGAAAAGGAAAATATTATGGCAGCTTCCTAAGGGAGAAAAACAGCATGTCCGTGTAATAGGAAAAATGGCACTTTTAGGTTTCAAAATGGATTGCCTAAAGTTAGAGGGGCGCAGAAGTTAAGAAGCCAGAAATTCAATTGTGTGGAAAGAAAAACTCTGAAATAGCTGCAAACAAAATAAATCCCCCCACCTGATCAACTAAAGTGTAGACATTACAAGGCTTTCAGCAAATTTTCAGCTCCTTGCTTGCTTTAGAGATTGAATATTAAAATGCAGCATATTGCATAGTGGCCATATTGGCCTGTTAGTATCAGGCGGTATCTTTATAGTAACAATAAATATTATACCTATCAATATCTCTTTGATTAGAAAGTTTCTCACCTCAAAATGAGACATCTTTTTAACAGTTGTTTCATCTTTACCAATGCTGGATCTCCTGTTCTCTGGATTCCCCTGCTATATTCAGGTCATTGGACCAGCATTGACATTATGCCCTGGTTAAATATGGTTGGCCTAGTATAAAGAGATGTAAATGCTGATCAGTTGTGCTTTCAGAGGGTCAATCAAAATGAAGTTGAGCATCACACGGCTTTATGTGTAGCACTTGATTGTTTCTAGAGCGGCCTATTCTTCCCCCTCCCTGACTCTTTGTTCTGGGTCAGCCATGACAATGATCTTTGGTTTTACTATCAAGCTACACCAGGCAGGGTTTGGCCCTTGCTACTCTTCGACAATCTCTTCGGATATGGGTCCAGTTCGAACTCAATATGGCTGGCACATCCATTAGATCCTTTGTGACTGTCCAACCATCCTGGACTTTATTTTCCTGAAAGGATAACCTAGGGACACCCAAATGCAACGCCATAATGGGCCTGATTTATTAAGGTTCTCCAACACTGGAGAACGTATACTATCATGGGAGAAAAGGAAACCTGAACAGATTTCTAAAAATCATTAGTTGGCAAATGTTTTCAGTCCTTGATCAGATCCATTCAAGGTTTGCTGGATCACCCAGGTTCACCTATTATAGTCTATCTTCTGCAGTCTTAGAGAGCTTTACTAAAATATGCCCAAGGTGAAGTTTAATTTGCTAATATTTTGCCCTCCCTAGTTTTAGTCCAGGAGAGGAACCTGTACAGCTGTGCAAGATGAAGGGAAGGCAAGAAATCAGCTTTTTACATGGCTACCAAAGGTTAAGAGCAGATGAAATGTAAAGCCTGAGCTAATACCTGTACCAGATATTAAAAAAATCAATTGCATGCTGTACATTGTGATATGTTGGCTCCCCAATATTGTTCTTCTTTTGGACAAGCAAAGAAAATATAAGATTTTCCACTCCCTAGGACCCAACCGCATTGGCCGACTGTCTATGTGGCCTTTCCAAAAAAAGTAAAACATAATAAATGTGAACTTAACACAATTCACATTTCTTTTTCCAACCAGGTGAAGAAAGTTTTAAGCTTTCACTTATTTACACTTGTTAATTTGAAACAGATGAGATTTACTGATGACCTTTCCCAATCTGCCACGAATTAGCAATCTTGCAAGTTGTATCTCATTAATAAGCATTGATTGGACGTACCATCCAGGGATACAGCAGGGGCAGTCTCTGTCCTATCGCTGCCATCTCTAGGTGTTACAGAGGGGGGGTAAAACAAAGGAAAAAAAAAAAAGAATGAGAGAGAGAGAGGAATCGATCGACTCTCCTTGGAAACCCAGCGCCACCTCCGTAAAGGTTAATTAAGAAGCGGTGAAGGAGAAGAGGCTGTGGAAGGGGGTGATGGACACCCGTGCCTCTCCAGATCATTAAGTACTAATTAGGTCTAGAATCCTATTGAGCTCTGGTGTTTGGCCTTGTTACACTTGCAGCGTGAAATGCGGAGTGCTTTGTCCCTAAGGTTTGTCAGCCAGGAGAAATTGAAAGTCTCTCACTTCTTTGTGCAAATGTTTAGTTACTGTGCCAGAAGATCTGTTGCATGCACAAAAAAGGAAAAAAACAAAGTTACAACAACAGCAGAAGGATTTCAATTTGAAAAGTGTTACTGCAGTCTTAAAGTGAACCTGCAAGGTTTAAGCAAACACATAGAAGCCTCTTACAAAAAGACAAACAGGAGAAACGTGACGTTTGTCAACTGGATACAGGAGACAGTGGTGAAAGGGTCTACTAGAGAATAGAACTTTCCATTTTCCACTGTATTATTTTGGGAAAATGTAAGCAGGTCAGATCACTAATATTGCCTCCTGAAAGTAAATGATTGTGTCCAATCAGACCCAATATATTATCTTACATCCAGGCTAAGGGCTTGACAATGCACTTTGAATGGAACTCGAAGAGTTATTCGATTTTTTTAACAATTTCATCTTGGTCCAGTTTCTTTCAAGTCTTTTATTCTGCAGCTACAAGCCCTGATGAAGGGGGTCTGGTGAGCTCCTGAAACATGTTGGATACCCTGACTCTAAAATCAATTGGATCTAAAGTTAGTTAAATTTAGCTGGTATTCCTACTTTTTTACCCTTTTTATTGCAACCCCAAAATTTGAATTTCTAATCATTTTCTGTGTTAATGACAATGGTTACTAATGCAAACAGAGAGGCAAATCTACCTAGTAGCGACATAAGCACCAATGATAGCCAGATGGGGATTGAATTACTAACAAAATAATACAAAATTACAACTACAGTGTTAGCTACAGTATATAGACACGCAGCCATGGACATAGCCAACAGGGCCCCTTTGCAGAACTGACTTGAAGCCCTTGTGTTGGCTGAGGAGGGTCCAGGGCCCTCATGCAGAGGCACACTTTGCAGCTCTCTATATCTTCATCCTTACACTTTAAGTGAAATAGGTTTTGGTAGTACAGATTATTGCTGAGCTAGCATTTTTTTCTACTGTTAGGGGGGACCTTCACACATTTATATTACACACAGCTTGAAAAAAAAAATAAAGTTCATGCTTTTTTTGCTAAAATTACACTAGTTGAATGTCTATGGAAATGTGACCATCAAACCTTTATGAGCTTGCTGGGGATTCCATTTCAAAGCCATGGCCATCTTCCGCCGATATACCAGCCCATACTTGTTTCTGAAGATGTTCTACAACATTTTGGGGTATCTCAAAGGTTCTAATGCAGGGTGAGAAGACCTGGCTCACAATTAGCATTGTAATTATTTACCAAAGGTATTCCGTAGGGTTGAGGTTGGGGTTCTCTTCAGCACTCCCAAGTTACCCATACCAACCTCATTGACCATGTGGCCTAAGATAGATTTCTCTATGTGTCTAATGGTAATACCAATCTTCTACCAAGGAGGAATATTTTGTTTTCTGTATGGAAGGCTTTGGTGCCCCCTTATTATTCTTTTGTTCAACATTCCAGTTCTGCAATTATGGATCAGCAAACAATCAAGTTAAAAATTACCTCGTAGCCAGTGTAACGAAAATAACAATGCAAACTTGCTGGAAATACACTCACATACTTTATACCCTTTAACAAGTCTAAAGACACTACCGATACAGACAGTGCCTAGAGCCTCCGTGTGTGTGGACTACACAAAATGGAAGCCACCGCCAGCAACTAAATCCCATCACTGTTCATTTGACAGAAGTTGCCTGAAACAACCGGAGTCTGCTGTTGTCCTTACAGTCTGTCTAAATTTATTAAGAGCACCACGTTCAAAGTCGTTTCTCCACCTCGCCTGAAGACACCATCTTAAGTTTTTGCTCTGAGAAAGGACAAAAGAGAACAAAGAGGGGAAAAGAGATTGAAGAGAGCTAGACTTTATGAGAAGAAGCTTTTAAAAGCAAAAAGTTTAATGTCGTCGATGATACCATAAGGTGCCGAAAATGCAGCCAACATGTGACTTTCTTTCTTATGTAGAGGATATAGAGGTTAGGGAAAAAGATGTGAAACAAGGTTGCTTACCTAATTTTTAAAATGTTTTTTTCACCTGCTTTGGAAATGTTAGGATGAATGTATCTCCTTGTTTGGCAGGCTTTGACCCTCCAGGTCTTTAGTACATGAACAGGTTACCATTCTTCACCTCTTTGGCACTATAGAGGGATCATGGATGAATCAATCTGTTCCTATGGGCTTTCAGGGGTTTGAGGTCAGTGCAAAGCTTGTCGGTCTTTGCAGCAAACCATCCAGTCTCCTAACAGGTGACATGCAACAATAAAGACCTGATTAATGTGAGCCCCGGCACGCTTGAAGTTCCCACTAAGTAACACTCTATACCAGGGTTTGTCCAGAGGTTGCTAGGGGAGCATGAAGCAACTTCTAACTCTCAGGTCAGTGACACCTAAAATGTTTTTGGGTATCTGTAAAGGGGACATTCTTCCCAATGGTCAGCAATGTAAGAGGCATTCTTCCCACTGATCCCCCGGCAAATGTAACATGTACTGGACATATCAGACCTGAAAGGTATTTCAAGAGTTCCCTTGTAATAAAAAGGTTGAGAAACACTATCTATAGTATTTCTCTTTGTTCTCCAGCTATACCCAAAGTTATACAAAGAGGTGAGGGTAGGGGTTGAAGAGATGGACTAGCACAGAGACATTTCCAAAAAGGAATATGTAGGCCATGAAATGCAACAAATTGTTCTAGAAAATTGATTCTTCCTGGAGTAGTAAAAATTCCAAGCAAGCTCAAGGGCTCAATGGAAGTACATAAAACCATTATTTTTAGGAAAGCAAACCTCTGCAATTTATCATTTAATTACAGTGGGGAGTCCTGGGGGACTCTAGAGCTGACTTTCTCAACCTTCTACCCCCCAGGAACCCTTGAAATTAAGTCTCGAAGAACGCTTGCTAAAACCAGTTTATCCGGGGACAGTGGGAAAACATCTCCTATTTTGGTGGCCAATGGAAAGAATTCCTCCATTACAGTTATGGTTAGATTGCCAATTTTAAAGATGTCATTGGTGTCTTGCAACTGGCCCTTCCGCATGGCTTTCGACCCAGAACTATACAGACCTCATCATGACATCATAAATGTGGTCACTTAAACTCTGGAGGAACCTTGGGGTTCCACAGAACTTTGGGTGAGAGTAGCAGCTGTAGGGACTAATTTTTTTAATGTTGCTACTCTTGCAATGCCTATTAGGAAGAAAAGTGCTTTTCAATGCACTTTCAGTCGAAGTATGCCACCTGTCATAATATACAGAGTAAAATTATATGTCTTCACACATGATGCAGGCGGTAGGTAGCATTAAGAAGAAATTGCATTGAACAATAAAATCTGAGTTAATAGAGCAAATCCCCCCCTCGAAAGTCTCAACATTGCAAAATTTAAGAGCTTAATTAATCACATGGCGTGCATGGTACAAATATCACAACCAGTAACTTATTACCTTACTTTAGTCAAAGCTAATTGAGTCTATTTTTCAACGTCCTTTGGCCTCATTTATAAAACTCCACAGAAACGGTCACTGCAACGTTTTTTTAATAGGATAAATCTGCAAATCAGTGCAAAGAAAAGGTTGCCGATTTGCTGATATTATAAGATTATATGTTGAATAAGACGGGATATCATGGAATTTTATGGTGATGAAAAACAGCCAAGACACTGAGAAGATCAATACAACTGGCAGCAAATTGGTCAACCAGTGGTCATTGTTGTCTATGTCCAACAAAAGTATCAATTAGAAAAGCTGGGAGCCAACTTCAACTCAAATGATATGAAGGTTTAAGATTGAACCTATCATATGAGGAATATGGCGGTCTGTTATTGGCTGGACTTTTGGCTTTTTGGCCTTTTCCAAGCTGAAGACCAACCAGGTTGTTGAGGCAAGGAAGGAACAATGGACAGAACCAAAAGAAGGATTAAGCATTTCACAACATCTTACATCTAATCAAGGCTTGTAGCCAGTATATGTAATTCAATAATATATATATATATATATATATATATATATATATATATATACACCGGTATATATTT
>NC_092863.1:102737482-102849208 GCF_032062135.1 Pyxicephalus adspersus | reverse complement strand
GACTCTACCTGTCCCGATAATCGAGCTTCAGCTTTTTCTCCAACGCTGTTCGATCGTCTTTCCATTAATTCTCAACGTATTATTACAAATGTCTTCTAATGACTATTACAAGGCACGACGGGGATGACTTCCCAGGCAGCACAATTAAAGTGTACTTGGCCTCTGACCTTAAAAGTTTTAATTAACTTAAGGGGAACTCAGGCAGAAATGCCTCTGGGCCGGTGCCAAGTAAGCGGAGATTATAATGCGGCTAATATGCTTCTGTAACATCTCTGCTAATGAATGTGACAGCGAATCGGCCGTATAGGAATCATATTTATGGGGTTTGGATGTTTCTGTGGAGGAGAGGGGCGAGAAAGAGCATGTTGGATCAAATATGTATTTTATGTACAGTGTATATGTACAGGGTGCATAATATGATATATAGTAATATATATAGTAACATAAATAAATATATATATATATATATATATATATACTTATATAGGTAGTTATCCATCAACTCAATATTCAGGGGTGGACATAGAGGGGTGCAAAGTCTGCTGCTTCATGAGGGTCCCGGACCCCCTTCCCATATAAGCCCCGAATCAGTTCTGCACAGGGGATCACTGTTCGCTATATCCATCATGATTTTTTTATATAAATATTCTTTCTATCTTTCCATCTAAATATCTATTTAATATATATCTATCTACTAAATATATTTCTCTCTCTCTTTCATATATACATACATATATACGTATTTGTTCCCTTCCCTTCTTTGGTATAGGTTTTATCTTGAAGGGTGAACATTGGAAGAGAATTCATAATGCTCCACTTATAATAGGATAGATTTAACCTGCAAACATGGCTGCCCCTATGTATAAAAATAGTTGGGTCAATGGCCTTTGCACCGCTAGGTGTTCGTATTTTGGCCAGGACACCAGCTGCATGGAGTTTGTATGATCCTTGTGTGTTTGTGGGGCTTTCCTTCAGTACTAATTTTCCTCCCGCATTCCAAAAACATGCAGGTAGGTTAACTGGCCTCAAAATTATTCTACCATTATGTTGATGACATATGACTATGGTAGGGACATTAGATTGTGAGCTCCTTTGATTACTGATATGTCTATGGACTTTGAACAGTACTATATAAATGCACGTTTATAAAATTAGAAAACATAATACCCTATGCAGCAAAGCAAAGACCTGATTTTTTACATACAGCTGACCTGTTTCATCCCTGTAAAAACATTGATTGAGTGCCGGTTCCCCGGTTCCATCATCCCAGTTACCTTTTGCCGATCGCCCTCCCCCTTCTTTGTTTTTGCAGTCTTGCAGCCTGGTATATGGCAGCCTTTGTGCAGGTACATTCCGCCTTGCAAGTTCCCAGCACAAAGCACATTAAAAGAGCCGACTAAATCAGTTTTGCTCTAGAAATTTTGCTTTACAGCTCCCAAGAAGAGGCCTGATACGGAGAGACCCCGTGCTTCTAATTATAGAAGTTAATGAATAGGCAAGAGCGTGTTTATGGGGTTTTCTTAAACGCCATCAAAGTGTGATGACCTCATGGAGCTCCTGGCATCGCTTAGCTGGTTTATGAGTCATACCGCACCTGCCGAGAGTGAAGAACGACCCAAGGAAATGTTTTATTACTGTCAACGCCACGACTCCGAATGTTGCTTCTCTTCCTTGGTTATCCCCAGGTGGTGCAAAATTACTCCAACCCAAGAAATGCCACATCACCAGGATGTAGCGGCTCCTTTAATGGCATCTCTTATATCAAATATTTCTTGGGTTGAATTTAGAACCTAAATATGTGAATGTTTTCCCATGAAATGGACATAATAGATAAAACAGTCAATCTGACATTCACCAAAAATGATCTGGTTAAGGATCAATTGCTGCAATTAAAATCACATGGACCTGGAAGATTCTTCACCAAAGAAATGTGGGCTTAATGTTAATTTCTTTTTTTAAATGGACTTCTTTATGTAAAGATATATTCTATCATTTATAATGAAGGGTTAGAGCAGTGTTCCTCAACCAGGGTTCCTCCAGAGGTTGGTAGGAGGTTGCAATTTGGACCTTTCGGGTCAATTACCACTGACACCAATGATCTTTTTGGCTATCTGTAAAGGTGACATTCTTCCCAATGCCATCAATGTAAGAGAAATTTATCCTACTGACCACCACACTAATGTACTGTGAGCTGTGGATATAGTAACTATCCTATCCTAGTAACTATATAGTATAGCCAGGTTCCCTTAAGGTTATTCCAAGGGTTCCCCCATGGTAAAAAGGTTAAAAAAACGGACGGCTATCATTAAGATATTTTTTTTAATGGTTATGTGTGCATAAAATTCTTAATTTGCTAATGTTGCAGCCAGCTGTACAGCAGGGCCAGAGTGTTGGAGAAAGAAGCAACATAAGGAGTGAATCAATTCATGCAGCATGCATGCAAGGGAAAGCAAACTGGCAGAGAAGTGATTTCATTGGTCAATTATATGCTGGAGGCGGATCCAGGACAACCTGGGCTTAACGGAAGTCAGGTGAAGAATTCTGACCTTTAGACTGACATCTAGTGGGAGATTGAAGTACTGCAAGGTAAATCTCTGGATTGAATATACATGCTGTTATTTTATTGTTAGTAGGCTAATAATTTTAATCTACTTCTGGAGTATAAAAGTTTTTTTTAGTTTGGATTCACTTTAGTTACTAATATTCTCTTGAATTGGTATATGGTCACAAGCTGACTCTTTGCAGAACCTCAGAATTAACATCAGGCATAGTGTGATATTTACAGGGATCCTGTGTGATATTCTTTATTAATTGATTTTATATTCTGCGTCATTTGGTAACTTTTAGTGGGTAGAGACCCAATCTGGTCACAGAACCCCCATTGCCGATGCATAGCCATGTCCAAGACAGAATAAAAAATGGGTCACCCCAATAAGTGTCTGCACCTTCTGATCCATAATGGATTCGCTCTTCAGTCCGACCTCTGCTCTACACTTGTTACAGCAACAAAAAATCCCATTTTATTCCTCCCTGACAAATTGCCAGAACTTGTAAATTTCATTTTGCTGGCTGGTGGTTCTCAATAAAAAATTAAAAGCAAGATATTGACCGGAGAGAGAGAACGGACTGCTGAAGAGGTGAACTCTGGAGGGATTCATAGGACTGAGCTGTTCTGATATGCAGAGGCTGGCAGGGAGCTGCTGATCTACCAGCCTCAGAAAGTCCAGATCAGCTTCTGATGATTATAAGGAATATAACTGTTCACATAGCAAAATGAATTATATTGCAAAAAGATATTTCACTAAGCTTAGTAAATGAGATGAAACTCTGCAAACTGTAAGCATCCAATCATGTACCAGGAGAAATCCATTTTTGTGTCCTTGCACACGATTGGTTATTCTTTGCAAAGTGAAATATCACCATCAATTATACTTTGAACATTGAGTGCACATTGACTTGCACAAGTGAGCAGCCTTCATTCCTTTAGTAAATCACTCCCTTTATGTTAAAGAAAAAGCCTCAAGATGATCAGAAGTTTCTTACTCTACAGCTGCTGTGATGACCCCAGGATTGCTGGCATGAGCTTCCAGTTATCCAACAAATCATGGATCTCTTTGTATCTCCTTTGGACCCAAAAACTTCACCCTTCCCCCTATAATCAACAACTATTTCTTTAGATCTCTATAAATGTACATTTAGGATAAGACTAGCAATTAAAAAAAAAATGTGGTGCCCAGGAGCGGCAATGGGTGGTACGGTCGTAAAGCTTTTTTAGGCACTTGCAAACTCTGAAAAGCCCTGCAAAGTGGTGATTTTTTCCCCATTTTCTTTTTTTCCATTTCTTACCTAAATGCAAAAATTTTAAATTAAATGCAGGAGCAGTTCATGTCTATGGAGGTGGTTGGGCTGGTAAATCACTTCTTATATAGCATCTGAAAATATGCAGCAATGCTACAACAAACAAACAGCTCAGCAAGATATTGACCGGAGAGAGAGAACGGACTGCTGAAGAGGTGAACTCTGGAGGGATTCATAGGACTGAGCTGTTCTGATATGCAGAGGCTGGAGGGAACTCAATGGGAGCTGCAGATCTACCAGCCTCAGAAAGTCCAGATCAGCTTCTGATGATTATAAGGAATATAACTGTTCACATAGCAAAATGAATTATATTGCAAAGCGATATTTCACTAAGCTTAGTAAATGAGATGAAACTCTGCAAACTGTAAGCATCCAATCATGTACCAGGAGAAATCCATTTTTGTGTCCTTGCACATGATTGGTTATTCTTTGCAAAGTGAAATATCACCATTAATTATACTTTGCACATTGATAAGTGAGCAGCCTTTATCCCTTTAGTAAATCACTCCCAATAAAAAAAAAAATGTGGTACCCAGGAGTGGCAATGGGTGGTACGATGGTAAGGCTTTTTTAGGCACTTGCAAATTCTCTGCAAATTTTCTTTTTTTTCCATTTCTTACCTAAATGCAAAAATTTTAAATTAAATGCAAGAGCAGTTCATGTCTATGGAGGTGGTTGGGCTGGTAAATCACTTCTTATATAGCATCTGAAAATATGCAGCAATGCTACAACAAACAAACAGCTCAACAATGAGCTGGGTGATACAGAAAACCTGGAATGGATCTGGTCCAGCATTCAAAACATTTGCTAGCTAATAGCAAATGACTTTAAATTCATTCCATGTTTGCTGTATCACACAGATTCACTTATGAAAGTGTATCCTCTCCAGCCTTGGAGAGCTTTAATAAATCAGGCCCTAGGAGAACCTGGGTAACCCAACATATCTAAAATGGTTTTCTTAAAAAATAATTTGCTATTAGTTGTCAAACGTTTTCAATCCTGGACCAGATCCATTCCAGTTTTGTCTGATCATCCAGGTTCTCCCATGATGGTCTATCTTCTCCAGCCTTGGAGAACTTTGATAATTCAAGCTCATTACCTACCACCAGCCAACCAACCATGCAGCTTCCACCAATGACCAGTCAATGACTCCTAAACCAACCATATAACATAGGCCAGGGACACAGACAGATCAAGTCAATGTCTATATGTGTATTCTGTGATTTTGAAGCTTTACAGGAATTGTTGGCTGGAGATTAAATGTAAAATTAAAAAAAAAAAGTAATTAAAATAAAACGAAGAATGGATAAACTATAAAAAATTGGGCACCAACAATAAAAAAAGAAACATAAGCAAAGAATAAAATCCATCATACACCCAATGTGCACACATAATGTTAGACTTTGATAACATAACAAATACGATCATTACGGCTGAGTATTGTTATTGATCGCTCTGTCCTAAATTTGGCGCACGCCGGGCCCAGGTGATATCTTGGCCTCCCAGTGAACATCACAATTTTACCATCCTAAAGTATTATGATTGCTTTGATTTGCATCATAAATCACCGGCTGTCCTCGGCCCCGCTTGGCGCTGACTGAATTAAAGCCGGCTCCTTCCGTTAGCCGCTGCCAGGGCTCACGCTGGAGATGATGTTGGGATAATGATGATGAATCTCTCCCTCAAGCTGGACCGTCTCTGCATTATATGGAGATCATTTTTTGCTGTATGAGCCCTGGATTTGGAGCTGGGATGAAGCCCATCTGCTGGCCTTCTAGGTTGGGCGCTATAGGTCTTCATTATCATGGCGGCAGTGGTAGGAAAAATGGCTCTCAAGACCATGGCTGAACCCGAGAGAGAAGAAGGGAATGTGAGAAAAGCCAAGAAATTGTACTGGCATGGACTTTCATTATCTTTCCTCCTCTTGAAGGATCTTTTCCCTTCCAAGATAATTAGGCCTCATACATATGGGCAAATTTTCACCTGATCTGATAAAATTCTCATAGCTGAGCAGAAATTAGCAACCAACCAATTCTAAGCAACCTATTGTTGGATATCCGGACGCAGACAGATTGGACGTGTTGGGCAACATCTATGATAAGTACAGCCATGTACTGTATATGAGTGATCGATAAAATCTAATTGGAATTCCGATCAGTTTCTATCTGGGAGACACAATTGAAGGACAGAATATCGTACACCCGGGTCTTCCGACTGAGCAATTTACTGGTCAAAGGATCAATCAGATCAGTTGGTCAAGCCACATGTTGGCATTGGATCTGATTATGCGTGGTAGGCCCCATTGGTCACCTTCCTGGAACACCAAGCATTTTTGCCATTTCAGATGATATTGCAGTTGGCTGTCATGTCTGGTTTCGAAGATCCTTACCTTCTGTTCTTTTTTTTTATTGTTATTTGTTGTCACTGTCCAGGTAGGGAAAATCTTCCCTGTATAGCTGAGGAAATCTCCCAAGTCAAACTGTGGCAAGTCCCCCCTGTCCATCTATGGAAAGACTCCTCTGTCTAGCTGGGGATGTCTAACCTATCCAGCTAGGGGAAAACCTTCCCCGTCCAGGTAAAGAAAATCTCCTCTGGCCTGCTGAGAAACATTTTCCCGATCCAGCTGGAAAACATCTCTTCTGTTCACCTGGGAACAGAGGAGTCAATCTCTCCAAAGTTAGGGTAAAATGCCCTCTTGGACAGTTGTTACCAGAACAATACTCCCAATTGTAAGATTCCCCCTCCTTTCCTATCCTTGTGACAACTATAAAAATACTGCATACTCCCTTCTTTTTTTTCTGTTGTTGCTGGGGAGAAAACTCCCCTGTCCATTTAGGGAAAATACTCCCCTGTCCATTTAGGGAAAATACTCCCCTGTCCATTTAGGGAAAATACTCCCCTATCCATTTAGGGAAAATACTCCCCTGTCCCACTGGGCAAACCTCCCCTGTTAAGGTGGTAAAAACCTACCTGTTTTGTCCCTGCCACCTTGAAAAATCTCCCGTCCTGCTGGCAAAAATCTCCCCTGGTTTCCCCAAAACACAATGTCACAAATCACGATCTCACCAAAGTGAGGACAAAATGCCCTTCTGGACAGTTGTCACTGGAACAAATGCCCCAACTGCTAGATTCCCCTTGCTTCTTTTCCCCGTGACAACTATAAAAATACTGCAGAAAAAAATAACACTTCCTTTTTGCTCCCAAGTTTGTCGCTCAGTGACGTTCCAGACTGATGTCTTCAGCAGTAATTTTATGGGAATATTACATGTATAATTTGACAAAGTTAAGGGCCGGCAGTAAAACCTTTTTTTTTCCCTTAAGCCTTCCAGTTCTGTCTTGTGTGAAACCAAAGGCTGTTGATTCTCAATTTTTGTTGGTCAGGTTTATTAACTTTCATTACCGCGCAATAAATTAGCGGTGCAATAATTAACTGAGCAGACGTTGCGAGCTGCGCTGGCAGGTATTTTGTCCCCGATAATGTTCCTGCCGTAAAGGGCGTCTAAAAAGCCGAATTAAACACAATTTCTATGGCAGAAAAAAGGAGAACTCCAACTTCCAGAAAGCTTTTCTGGATATATATATTTAATGCTCCCCTTTACACAGAGCCAGGGTGGGATTTATATTTTTTTCCCCCCTAGGCCAGATAGTTTGTGTTGTCCCTCTCCTCCTGCCCAATTCTGTACAGCCCCTAAAACCCTCTACCCCCATGCAGGTACTTTGCAATATACAACTGGAAGCTCCTTCTCTGCTACCCAGGGCTCATGTGACCCAGATATATAAAAGCGGGTAGAAAGTGAGCCAGTCACATGAGGTTGCACAGGGGTTGCTTCTTCTGTATCTCTTCAATATGCTCTGCACCTAGGGAGTAATCTAGGGTTGTATGGCAGACAATGGATCCCAGACCAGTCAGGAAGGGCAGACAGCTAGTAATGGTGAAGGCATTGGTAGGGCTCAAATAGCGCCTCTAGTGTCCATGGCTTTGCACAGAGATCTTCTTTGATTGGTCCACACCTATCCAATTAGAACCCACTATAGGGCAGCATATACCAATCACCTAGACACATTTCTTTGTGCTATTATGTTGGACACAAATATTTTGCCTGCATGAATAAATTCCTAGCATGTCACACTATACAGCAACCAAATCTTTTTGGAAAATTTCCACTTTTTAGTCCCAGTCTAGGCAATGCCATCGGTCAGCTGCAAGCAGAAAGAATCATTTCCTCAGTCTCTCTTCCCCCACGATCAAATTACAACATTGTAACTCTAAAGCAAATTACAGGGTGGGAGAATGCAACAGGGAGGATTTGTAATAAAGCCAAGAAATGCCACCATGTCTCAGCCCAGTTGGTGACCCTGGATGATGCCAGGACAAAGATGTCTCCATGCCACTGGGAAAAAAAGCAGATGGCAGAAGGCATTACCAGGAGGAATGCTGAGATCCCAGTCAAAGGCCAAAAACATCTAGCAGAATTGCATTGGGGTGTCATGGGCTTTGAATGTCTTAACTAGCCCAGTGTATCCTGACATGGACCTGCTGAGCCTGCAAAAAGAAAAAAAATGGCTCTTTATTTTTCCATTGATCAATAATTAATCAATAATCAATTCAAAAGTAAATGTTCTCATATATGGTGATAATATGCCAATGGCAAAATCAGTAGCCATCCGGCAAAATCAATTTTGCCAAAATCATATACCCCAATCTCATTGGATAATCATAAGATTAATGAAAAAAATGTGAATGATTTTACCCTATTTTTACATGATACCACTGTTAACATGTGACACCTGCAAAAATAAAGCTAATCGACAATTAGTATTTATTCCTAGTAGAATTCACGATGCATTGAGCCGAGTGTTCCCTCGTCTACTCAGATCTAAAATAAAGAGAGAGAGCGCTCTACAAAAACACAATCTCTCCCTATTGTTTGACTCTGCTGCGGTTTTTCCACCTCCTTCTGTTTCTATGTATTTTTCTTGATTTCTGAGAATCTGCTTCATTTGCTGTGTAATGTACAAAAAAAAAAAGAAAAAAACAGATTTATAATTTTGCAGGCAAACCACAAGATGGCAGTAGAGAGCAGCCAAAAACTGGCTCTTCACCGATACACAGAAGCAGAGGGACCGGAGAATACAACCGTCACCGAAAAAATCCAGATCCGCTTTATATGTTGTACCAGCTTTTTATCTGTTTATATACGTTTTTATATATAATAAATAAAATAAAAATATATATATATATATATATTGATATATTTATTTAATCCATGCTGCAATATTCACCTTCAATCCAGAGCTTTCTGCTTGCCGATGGCCAGAATCATTCAAACCACTTCCTCTGAGCTCACACTATTTAAAACCTGCCCCCAGCCTGTGACTGCACAGTTAATGGAGAAGCAGCACAGTGTTTAGCTTATCTCTCTGTCCCTTCCTATTTTCTCTATTCCTAATGAGCAGATTTTCTGCATTGTTTTGCAATGCTGATGAGACATTTTATTTCAATTAAAATGCATTGAGATTTGTAGATTGGTCACTGGGGGGGGGCTTTGTATTTCACTGCAATCCCTCAACTCTACTGCTGAGATCTCAGCCACACATTGAGATTTGTTTTTGATGAGTCGGCAGATTTAAAATCTTGCATTGTGAGAAGAGGATGAAAGCACAACCAGTATGCACAACTTTGAAGTAGGAAGCAGCCCCTGCATATGTAATCAACTAATATGGCCACGCCCCTCATATACACATACAATTACAATCTATATATAGATACAACAACTGAAAACAATAATACATATTGATACATTGATTCAGTCACAAACATATTTCTATAAATAAAAGCTTTGAAAAAGCTATCCCTTAACAGAGGACCTGTCAAGCACCAGTATAAAATAAAAAATCTGATTGGACAGGTCACAGATATCATTAACACGATGATGTTTTTAATACAGAAAACTGCACTGCGGTCCTTGTGATTATTTTTGGGCACATTCTCTTTGATCCCTTCTGCTGCTGGCTGTGCATGGCTGCTTTCCTATTAATGTCTGCTTGTCTTCAGATGAGAGCCGGTTGAGATTTGGGGTCTTCGCGCTCAGCTGTCGTTTATTATTCTCTCCCAGGTTTGGAAAATTCATCTAATATTATTGCAGTGTTACCAAACATTCAGCCCCGGACAGAAAATGATTATACAATAACGAGCCTTCGACAAGCTGTGTGCAGGATCTGATTGGATGTTTATCAGGGAATCGGCTTCTCTGATTGGATATAAATTGAATGATTTGTCTAGGACGGCCCCCGCAGTACATAGTAGCTGGTAAATCTGAAGCAGATCACACACACTCCAATGAAACAATTCCTTGAAGGTGAATAGGAAGAATTAGGAACATTTTATTCAAGTTTGATAAAAAAAAAAAATAAAGTTTGGTAAAATAAAATATTAAAGTTGCCTTGAATCTGATTTCACCTTAGCTGGTCCATTAATGTGGAATTATATAAGTGGGGGCCCCAAATGCACAGCATTGTAGCTCCTTGACAGTTCACCAGCAAAACAATGGGGCCTCAGGAAATTGCCCGGTTCACCCAGCCATAAAACTGGCCCTCCTATCATTCACCAGATATTACCTGATTGAGAATCTCCCAGGTCAATATGTTTTCAGTGGCAGCGATTAATTCTCCACCACGTTGCTGAATGTCAGATTCACCCCTGCTGAGTATCATTCAGTCACAACCACTGCTGCATCAGTGATTGCATTATAAGTGTGTGGGTGTGGATGTTGGCCATGAATCAGGGCTGCACTGCAGACTCTTGTTACATGATTCTCTGCTGTACCACCTCCCTCTCATGCTGCATTGTGTACACCTGGGAGGAACTAAGATTCAATGGTGATATCTCCTTGCTTTACTATAGGATGTCAGAGATGGAGAAAATCAAACTCAACTTCTCCTCTCTTCCTGTTGTGGCAGTGAAACAGGAAGTAAAAAAAAAAAACAAACGGAACCGTTTTTTCTATTTCTAAGTAATCCAATGTAAACAAAAACATATTTAGTTCTAAACTCACTTTAGCAACCACTTTTCCCCAACATGTGGCATTTCACATACTTCCACTTTCTGCCAATACACATCCATCACAAGCCCCTCCCACTAAACTTCTTTGAAGACCAATCACAGCCCAGGAATGCCAATAAGGACAACCCACCAAGGGCCAATTTTACCTTAATTCGTTTTTTGTTCAGTTTTTTGGGGCCTGAATTTGTCAAGACCCAACTTCCAAGAGTAGTCCTATGCTTTACGTTACACGATCCCTTTAATAACTTGTGATATAATCCCCCCCCCGCATTTTTTCACCGCACACTTCATCTTGTTAAGGAACAGCAAAACACGCCACAGCAGTAAATGCATTTCAAAGGAAACTATTCATTTTATTTTCTGTGTTATTTAAAGGCCTATATTTGCGAGACGCAGACCCGGTGACAAGCGCCAGAAAGAATACTCTGCGTTGTTATGGCAACTAATGGCCCAGGGAGAGAAAAATAGAATTTCAGCCCACCCCGAGGAGGCAATACACACACACCGCCGTGGCTGGGATATTTCAGTGGAATCTGACAAGCGATGACTCCGTTCATAAATTGTATAATTGTGTATCTTTATTTAACAGTCCGTACAGTGTGCAGGCATGGCAGGAGCCCGGTCGGTGATTTATGGACCTCCGTGTGAGGGCAGCCGAGCACAAATCTACGGAGGATTGAGGCCAACGGAATCAGCCACTTCCTTCATTTCAATATTCACAAAACTGCCACCGCTCCAGAGTCTCCTACGTGGAACCGGAGGGTGGCTATGGATGAGGAACTTTTCAAAGAAGTGCAGAAGACTTTAAAGTTTTAAAGGTTGGCCCTATGGGATACTTTAAGGCAAACAACTGAAATATCTATATAAAAGCTACTGATTCTATCCAACCAGTCCCGAGATTTGCACAATCCTTCCAAACAATGGATTCAACCCGGCGACTTATGTTTTCGCTACTGCAGTTAGGCAACAAAGCTTGGTCAAGTCCCAACCCCCGGCCTGTGAAGGTGCAGCAGATAGACATCAAGATCAACCTTTCCCTTTAGCATTGGCGCACCTGGTTAGTCTTAGTGTTGCCCTTCCTTCTCCGAGTCTGTAGGTTACTCTTCAGTAGAAGATTCACTAAAAACAATGTGAAACCTCAGTTTTGGTTATCTGGGCAATATCCAAGTTGTTTTTTGGAGATTTGGCCCTGCCAATCAGTGGAGTCAACTCTACAGGCAACAAAATTTGGGTAACTTTCCACTCCCCACTTGTAAATGTGCAAAAGAAGACCATTAAGAATTTGTCTTCTTTTTCAATTTAGCACACCGAGTTGGTCATATTGTGGCCTTTCCTTTTTCAAGTCTAAGAGTTGCTGTACACTAGAATACATCTTAATCATAGAACAGCAGTCATGTACATCTGGGCAATATTGGAGATCCATCTCCTGAGGTTCAGCCCTGGCAACCAGTAGCCTCAACTCTACAGGCAACAAAGTTTGGTCAACTTTTCACCCTCGATTTGGGAAGGTGGAGCAGAGGACCATTAAAATCAAGCCTTATTCTTCCGTCTTTAGCACACCCAGTTGGTCCTATTTTTACCCTTCCATTTCCAAGTCAAACAGTTGCTGTACAATAGAATACACTTTAATCGTGGCACAGCAGTCTTGGTCATCTGGGCAAAATCAGAGACCAGTCTCCTAAGGTTCAGCCATGTCAACCAGTAGAGTCAGCTTTACAGGCAACAATGTTTGGTCAACTCTCTACCCTCCAATAATGGTCTTCTGGAGCAGAAGACCATTAAGATCAAGTCTGCTCTTTCTTCCTTAGCACACCCAGTTGGTCGTAGTGTTGCCCTTCCATCTCGGAGTCTAAGAGTTGCTGTATAGTAGAATAAACACTAATCACAGCACAGGTGTCTTGGTCATCTGGCAATATTGGAAATCTGTCTCTTGAGGTTCAGCCCTATCAACCAGTAGAGTCAACCCGGGACTGGGTGACCTAACTTTCTCTAATGAAGTTAAGCAATAAATTTTGGTCAACTCCAGCCATTGAAAATGAAAGGAAGTCCAATAAGATCAACCCTTTCAATCCAGCCATGTCAACCAGTAGAGTCAACCAGGTGAACTAACTTTTCTCTATTCCAGATTAGCAATTTAGCTTGGTCAACAACAACCTGTGAAGGTGCAGTAGAACTCCTCTTATCCAAGTCCACAGGTTGCTGTACAGTAGAATACACACCAGCCATGGCTGTGATTAGAAATGTGACACCTCAGTCTTGGCCAGCTCGGCAATATCAGAAACCTCTCTATGGAGAAACAGCTCTGCCAACCAGGAGAGTCAACAAAGGGGACAAACTCGCCAACAGAATACCCAACTTCTGAACATCTCTTATGGACAAACAAAGCCAAATGGTGGTTTTATTCCTCTCTGGTGGATTCACAATGATCTAGGAAAATTGGAGGCTGTGAAAATTGGAAACACATCTTTTGAGGTTCAGAGATATTTAAAAAACCTTTACTGATATATATAAAAACTAACATGACTGACTTTCAGAAAATGCTAATTTCCATGCTGATCTAATATCTAATATTTTTAGTGACTGATGTGGAACAAGATAAAGCATGGAAGTCATTGTGAGGTCAATACTTGTAATCTGCATATTTGTTCTGGGGAGGGTCAATCATTTGGAAAAAACAGAAAAAAACAGATGACTTGCATCAGAAGAGAGATTAGCAATGGCCGCAATGAACAGATTCTTATGGGCCAGACCAATCTGTAGCTTGTCTGGGGTATGGCAGAGTTTAGAACTTCTCTAAGTAGCCATGCTGCCCCCACCATGGTGGACTCAGGGTCATCTTCTAACAGGGGACATAGACAGACTTCCTCCTTTTACAGGAGAACCCTCAAGAAGGTACATTATTTGGGTGAACCTGGCAACCCAGATGTAGAGATCATATCATATGATCAGATCCCTTAAGTGATGAGGGAAGCTTTGGCAATGCCAAAATTTCAGGTCTGAGTGGACCAAACCAATTGGCAAATCTAGCGGGTATTCTGCACCTTATTCATGTAATAGGCTAAGACTTTCCACGTGCTTGATTTTAATTTACAATATACCATTTTTGAAATATTAATCTTTATTTATTGTGTCGATGAACACTGATCCAGTTCCCCTCCTAACCGGGGCTCTGAACTGGTTAATGACGCCGGTTGGCAGGTTTACACTTGCAGCCCTCATTTTGCTTCGCTCCCTCTTCACGTTCCAGTCTTACGTACCCCACGGCTGCCGAGTGACCTAGTTTAATGAGTGACACCGCGTTTGGCTGCCTTTCCCTTTAATATTTCCCTGACCGCCTGGCTCTTTCATTTCAGTCCAGCAGCACAAATGTGTTGGAGGCCGAATTTCTGCTTATTGTTATTTTCAACCCGCTGTCCCCACACAATTCACATGATGAGGTGCAGACAGAAGGAAAAATACATTTCCAGAAACAGGTTTGTTTATTATTCATCTACAATGCACATCCGTCACATTGAGCTCAGCCTCAGAGGAACACTGGGCTCTAATGAGCCCCTCCGCACAGCCACGGCCATTATTATTAAGTTATTCAGTCAAAAAGTGTAAAATGTGCCACTTTTGAAGAAAGAAGCTGTATATTAACCTGTCCTGCTGCTCATTTTAGTGATTTGGAAAAATTACAGCAATCACAATTCTTCTGGAAGTGTCAGATATCTGCGTCCCCTGGGACATGATTTGGTTCCTTCCACTGACCCCTACAACATTGCTGTCTCCCGTAGTGACATAGGTGGCAGTGGGAGGAACCATAATACACACCGGGGGTGCAGGGATCTGACACACCAGGAAGTGTTGGATTTCAGGAGGCAATTGCTGTACTTAAGTCTTAAGAAATGAGGCTGGAAGGATAAATAAGTTGTTTTATTTTGCTTGAGGGGCTTTTTTCTTTTTTATATCTAAATCCATGGACAATATTGCTGTGAAAAGCAGCTTACCAGTTGAAAAATATTAAGGCTGTAATTGTTTTTTTTTTTAAAGCACTTAATGAAAAAAAGAAAATGGTATTGCAGTTTGCTTTGTGCGCCTTACCCCTAACCGTACCACCCTAGGTAGTGGCCCACAGGTGCCATGTTGGCAAGCACACACCATCTGCAATTAATATAAATATTACTAAACAGGATTTATATAGTGCCAGCATATTACACAGCGCTGTACATTAGATAGGGGTTGCAAATGACAGACAATGACACCGGAAGGAGGGGAGGACCCAAAGAGCTTACAATCTTGGAGGTGGGGGGAATAGATCAGAGGACAGCAAAAATCAGTCACCATGTGACCTCTGCCCTGATCCTCAAGCTGTAGAGTAAATCAGAGATAATACTGACGGCTGAAGCACAAGATTTGCACATTTCTGTTCATTTCAGATGGAATGTTGGGATTCTTGCCCAGGCCCAGCCATGACAGGTTCTCTTTAAGCCCTTTTTGCAGCCATTCACATTAGAAGAGGAGAGGCTGGGGAGGGATTGCATGAAGGATAATTGAAGCTAAACGATACCCAGTTGGCAGGTCTGGCCAAAAGGACTGAGACGGCCTGAGAAACGTAACAGATCGCTGCGCTCCTTGCTAATGACCGCTCCATATGGCTCACGTCTGTCTGCTCTGTCAGGGAGACACCAGCTGAATTGACTGAAATGAGTCTGAAAGACTGCAGAGATTATACACTTAAAGGAGCATTTGATGATCAAGCTGTGTCATTCGCTAAAAATACCCTTTCTACTCTTCACCCTTAAATTGCCGAAAGGCTCTGCTCCGCACCCCTCTCCATCCCCAGAGTGCCAAAGATCCAAACAATCCCTATCTGTCCCAAAGGAGTCCATATTGGACCTTTCACTGGCAATGGACATGAACTTCTTCCTGATAATGTTCCTATATACAATAACTATATCATTTTTTAAATTGATTCATGTGACCCAGGTTGCGATGATGTCATCTGTCTGCTGCATGCAGAAGAAGCATTTCCCCAGTCTCGTCTATTCCTTGATCAGACTGCAGCACTGTATTATCGTAACAAGGTGAGATATTGCAGTAGGGAAAGATCTGTGTCTAAAATGTGTATGTAAGCAAGAACTGGAAATTGAAGAGTTATAATTTTAAAATAATATGTATATTTAATCTTTACCTTTACACCAACATATTAGGCAATGCTGTTCAATAAATAGAGTTTTTATATCTTAAAAAGGCTTTTGCAGAATCAGCATTTTTTAGGCATATTTTTATAAAGCTAATTCAAGTCAGCAGCTGCGCCCTCTAGTGGTTTATCTGAATGCCTGACACAGCAAGAAATGTTGGATTATTGGGGGAAAATATATATATATGTGTGTATTCCTATTGTCTTCACTGCATTTATCGAAAGAGAAGAATCTCCAGGTATAACCATGTGTGGCACTACCACTGAGGCACTACTATAGGAAGAATGAACTTGACAATATCCCTGCATTAACATCTTTGGTGCCAGATTCTGCCACTTGCCTGCAGAGCATTCCTCTTGAGGAAATATATTTCTGTTACCCAGTGGCAATAGCCTATAACACGTCAAATGTGACAACACCTAAACACCCTAGTGTTGGCTCCTTAAATACCCACTTGCTTCTATTTTACCTATTGGTGGTTCCAACTGCCTTCCAAATCACATCTACCAACACCATTTTAGCAAATATGATGCACAAGCCCCTCCACTGAGTAATATAGACTCCGCCCAATTATAGTTAATAGCTAAATAATGGACTGCCCACTTTGTTAGCCCTTATCCAAACCATGCATAATCTTCACAGGCCAATGAGATGCACCGCCTCTAATTCGTCAGGATGCAACAACACCTATGGCACCCTAAAATGTCCTTATAATATTTAAATTATTTTTGTAGTTTTGTATAGATGAAGAAATGGTTAACATTTCTGACAAGTATTTTTTTTGTCATTTGTCTGTCATTGAGTTGGGGGGAGGGGGTGCTGGCTTAAGATACAATTTAAGGGATGCTAAAGTGATCAATCAATACACTGCCTGTCATTTTAGCATGCATTAAGAGCTATTTAGGACGTCTGGAGTGCTGCAGCAGCTTGATAAATTGGGGCCATCGCCTTCTACACATTTCTTTTTTTTTAATGACAGAATCACTGTAAGCTTTTGATGTCTCCCTGCTCTGTACAAAGACAAGAGACAGACAACGTGGAGGCGGTGCATGATGCCGCTAGAGCATTGTCTGATCCCCTCTCCATCGGAAAACCGCGCTTTGTGAACTGAGAGCCTTTCTGCATCGGAAACATTAACATAAGTGTTCTTCATGTATGCCTTGAGCAGAGGAAAGGAAAAGGCAAACAGATGCTGCGACACAGAAAAATTGAGCCAGCGTCCCAGACGCGGTTAACTAGTTCATGTCCACCAGGTCGGCGCCTCATTGTTGTCGCCGCAGTTTTCAGGTCGGAACTGGGGCAAAAATACCAAAAGGAAAAATTCCAAAAACCATATTGGATTGTAAAAGGTAAGTACAAACTTACCTGCCTATCCCTTTTACTAAGTGGAACTCGCCTACTCGTGGTTGTATAATCTCCGGCAACCTACTGCTCCAACCAGGGAAAGTTTTAGACAAATATTGAATATGAAATATGAATGTAGTGAGCCCTAAAGAAGGTGGAGGCCGGGGGCAATTGTCCAATTTGCCCTACTCCTGCAGCCGCAAATGGACAGCCTTCCAGCTCCCTGCACCCCCTGCCAATCTGTCATTTAGAGACCTAGAGAAGGAGGGGACGTGGGCAATTGTCCAATTTGTTCTTCTCCTGCAGCTCCCAATGCACAGCATTCCAACTCCCTGCCAATCTGTTATTTGGAGCCCAGGAAAAGCTGTGGGCCATGGGCATTTGTCCAATTTGCCCTACACCTGCACCCCTCAAATTCACAGCGTTTCAGTTCCCTGCACCCTGCCAATCTGTCATTTGGAGCCATTGAGTAGATCTAGCTCAGGGGCAATTGTCTAATATGCCTTCTCCTGCAGCTCCCGAAGCACAGCATTCCAACTCCCTGCACACATGCCGATCTGTCTTTTGAAGCCCTGGAGAAGCTTTGGCCCATGGGCATTTGTCTAATTTCCCCAACTCTAGAACTGCCCCTGGCTCCAATCTGTTGCAATGTGCTCAACATTTTCTTGGGGTTTTCCTGATTTCCAAGTCTATTTTTTGCCTTTTTTTCTGGCCTCCATGGCCCTGTTCTGGACCGTTAACTTGGAGCGAAGTTGTGAAGACCACCTACCACCCATCTGTATTACAAAGCAAGTCCCTAATTTACATTTCAAAGGTCGTCTGCTTATTTGGAGCCATCTATATGATGATGGCATAACCTTATGGGTAAGGTTGCCTCCAAAAATGCAAAAGTCCAAAAATAAATTACGTTGGTAGCAAGTTCTATGTTCACCGATGGGGACACCAAAATACCAGGCAACCGCAACTGGTGGTAAAATTCATTGTGTAGTTCATTGTGTAATTCATTGGTAATTCATTATAACGATATAATAATGGACACTGGTAATTGGCTGTATCAGGACCGCCATTGGGTATGAGAGCGGCAAGGGGTACCAGGCACCTATCAAACGAGCCTGACTTTTTCAATGCTGAAAGTGTTAGACATGGGGGCCCAGGAATATTACCTAGCATGGGGCCAAATATTTCTACTATCCCCTAAATAGATAAATTTCCTTCTACTAATCAGAGTCATATTCACATCAAACGAGCAGTCGGCAGAAATATTTCCACTGACCACACACTGCACAGAAATGTGAAATATTCATATTATTTTAAATGCAAATTTTCCCTTCAGCCGCAGATTTATAATGATCAGGAATAAAACCTTCCCCACCGAGACGAGGGGGGCGGCGGGTGGACGGAGATGTTAACCCCTTGTTGCCCAGTCTGTTTGTTCCCAGCCAATTTCTTTGTACTTTTCCAGTGTTCTTCTCCGTCTGTTGTTATCCCTGTGTCACCTGTGCCTCCTGTTGCTTCCAGTGTCTTCTGTGTTCCTGCGTCTGCAGTGGCCCCTGTGTCACCGGTGTCTGTTTCCTGAATCTCTGGTATTTGACCCATGGCTTGTAATCTGACCTATCTTGCTTGCTGCCTGTCTCGACCCCCGTCTTCCTTGACAATTCTTCTGCTTAGTTATTTGGTACCGTGTATCATGTGTATCATCTATATATGTCCACCCTGGTGTGCCCAAGGAGAGCAACCTGGCAGTAACCAGCAACCAGAAGACCTGGTTGAGGCATAGACTTTGCGCCTTGGCCCTTCCCAGGACTCACACCACTTCCGTGCAAGCCGTAGCACCCCCTAGCGGCTTTGTCTCCCCAAGCGTGACACGTGTATATCCATAGATGGATCATTGGACTCTATGATATCCATATCTATGATATCCATGTCTATATCCATGTATGGATCAATAGATCCAGGCCCATATCTATATTATTTATATGTATATATATATATATATATATATATGTAAAATCCAAGCAAACAAAAAGAAAACAAAAGTTCCATAAATTTCACAAAGCAAAGCAGAGTATAAATTACAGAGAAAGTTCAATTAGAGTACTATAATAATAGAAAAAAAACATGGCCCTAAGAGCTCTCAAAAGGCCCATCTTTTACTAAAATCTGAAGTATTTCTGATGGGTTTGCATTGGAGTATTTTCCTAATAAGCAAAAAATAACTGAGCCCATCTGAAGTGTAAGTGAGAATGCCAATGTTATCTTGGCTTAATAAAGATGTATCAGTTAACAAAATGAGTGTAAGTGATCACACATAGGACTTGAACAGGTTAATCCAGCCATCCTCGGCAATGTCCCAACCATGATTAGCAGGGCAGGCAAGGTTCTTCCCTGCAACAGAGGCAGCATGATCATCTAGCGGGAATTGCTGCTGTTGGACTGATTTACATACATTGCTAAGTGACAGTTGACAGAAGTGGTATAAGTCAGCTAATAGATGATTAATGAGGTGCGGACGGCCAGGGCTGGCTCATTTACTTTCTCTTTAGGGGACTTCAAAAGCTGTTTCTAGCTGGTTTCTCATGCTTCACATAAGACGGGACTGCACTGCTTCTTCTGAGAACTAGAAGGACATATTTTATGAGGATGCCCCCCAACCCGTCCACCTTTGAAGGGTCTTTGCTATAACTAAAGACCTTTTTGGACAGTTGTGCTCGTCTAACTTTGGTGAAGGTCCTTATGTTACAGCATGATTTTGAATCCCTCTACAAAGCCATCTTCATAAAAACAAGGTTGATGAGTTTGGTATGGAGGAACTAGGCTGACCTTTACAGAGCCCTGACCTGACCCCTGCTGAACACCTTTGGGATAAATTGAAACACCAATTGGAGGCCATGTCTTCCCATTCAACATCAGTACCTGACCCCAAACTTACTAGATATCTTGGGATGAATTGGAATCCCAATTGTGAGCTGGGTCTTCTTATTCAACATCAATATGAGACCTCAACCCTACTAACAACATTTGGGATGAATTGGAACACGAATTGGAGGTTAGGTCTTCCTATTAAAAATAGGTATCTGACCTCAACCACACTGGACACCCTTGGAATGAATTGGAATGCCAATTGTGAGCGTGGATATCCCTTCCAACATCAATACCTGATCTCAGCCCTACTAAAAACATTTGGGATGAATTGGAACAACAATTGGATGCTAAGTTTTCAAATCCAACATCAGTACCTAGCCTCAACCCTACTGAACACATTTGGAATGAATTGCAACACCAATTGGAGGCCAGATCTTCACATTCAACAATAGTACCTGACCTCAACCTTACTAGACACCTTTGGGATGAATTTGAATGTCAAGTGTGAGCCCAGTCTTCTCATCAAACAATACCTGACCTTAACTCTACTGGACGCCTGAAGGATGAATCAAAACACCAATTAGAGGCTAGGTCTTCTCACCTAAGCTCACATACACTATTTAAGCTGAATGGCCACACATGGCCACAAACTATTATAGTTGGAAAGAAAGGGGAGTGGGGCTGTCAATCTTTGGTCATAAATGGTCAATGAGTCTGGTTTCTTGCTAGATTGTATTTAACATCTATGGTGGGATATTAAGTTCTCCTTACTATAGAAAGACTTACTATAAATGACTTCACAATGGTGTGGTCTGATTTTTATATAAAACAAATTATTTACATTTATTGACCTTAATTTCATCTGTAAACCTTAACCTTAAACCTTGGTCTGCCCAATAATGATATTTTAGTTACAGGTGAGTCAAGAGTATTTGGCATTGCTGCTAACCTTTGGTCCTTCTATAAAAAGTACTTGGCAGTCAACATTGGAAATTAAACCTTGGAAGTTAATACATAAAGACTACTTGAATCAATTTGTTTATATTCTGTGCTCCGGCCCAACCAATTCCATTTTTTTTTAATATGGGCATCTAGGAACCCCTGCTTCTCATTCTGAAGAGGAGTTCCTAGATATGCCCCCTGCAGGTTCCTTGTTGTGTCTCTCTTATATAGAAATATCAAGAAAAAAGAAATTGGCCATTAGTTGGATTCAAGCCTTCCTTCGAAGTCTGAATGATGATGGTGACAAAGACCACAGCACATGAGATGAAGTGGGTGGAAGATATAAACAACAAGCGTTTGGAGCTTCTCTCCTTGTGATCATGTGAGCTGTTCTCTCTGTAGCTGATTGCAAAACCCATTTATCACCCAGCTTGCATTGTGATTTTGTTTATTTGTCACCTGGAACGGCCCTTTAAACCATGTAAGTGCCCAACCATCAACTTAAAGCAACTAGCATCACATACATGTTCAGGAACTTAACACTTCCAAGTATTTATTAAGTGCCCAACCATCAACTTAAAGCAACTAGCATCACATACATGTTCAGGAACTTAACACTTCCAAGTATTTATTCACAGGTTACAGTCTTAACCTGACAATGGTAACATCTGCTTCTCTTACTAGAAAGGCAATGCCACCTTTGTTCAGGCATCATTGAGGGTCATCATCCACTTCCTGAGATGTCAGCTCAGAGTTGACACCATCACGTAAATCCAAAAAATAACAGACACCCTTTATTAATGTTAAAGTGACCCTAAATCTTTGCTGGTGTAGGTGAGATTGGCCATTGCACATCTTTTTGTTGGCGCCCTGCAGTGATGGTTGGTCAACTAACCACTGCATACCTGAAGCTGCCATCTTTACCATTGACTCCATGGTCGACTTCTGGGTCCGGAACAATCCTCTTTAGCCACATTTTTTTTAGTTTCCAGGTTATTTGTTTTTTTTTTTTTATCTAATTCTTTACTAATTCACACACTTTCTTTTACAGTTTATGAAAGACAACAGACAATCAAAGTAATTTCCATTCAGACACTTTTCAACAAATTTACTAATGATAGCTATTGAGATCTTCTTGATAAATTGTAGCTGGGTTCACTTTAGTTAGTGAATCCGCTTTAAAACTCAACTTCTTAGACAAACTAGCCTGTCTGTCTCTGATTTGAACCTTGGAGGCTGTCTTAAGAAAAAGAGTAAAAGAGTGGGAGGGATTTGAAAAGCAAGGGAGGGGTCACAGTGACAGTTGTGAGTACAAATTTCAACTTAAGCTACTGAGTTGGGTACAAAACAAATTTTTATCAGAGGTAAGACAAAACTTGGGCACACATGAAAAAAAGTCTAAATCTAAAATTTCTGACTGGACAATGGGATACTTTTTTATATGCAATATTCCAAAATTTGATTTAAAAAAATACTTTGTAGTACTATTATAGGATATATTATATATATATATGAACGTTTCTTAAAAATAAATAAAAATATTTACAATTTTGAAAAAAGATAAAAGTTAAAAAAAGTTTGAACGTTCTCCTATTCCTCCGAGGAATTAAACTGTCGTCAAAACAAGGATCAAATGAATATATCAAATGGAGGGAGATAATTTTGGAATATATTTATGGGCACGGACATGCATTTGGTGTCTTGTTTTCACACAAATAAAGCATTGCGGATCTCCTTTGGGGACCTCTTATCCACGCCACATGCAGTTGAGAGATTTGCTAAGCGCGCCGCCTCATCCATATTCATGGCGGTTCCAGGATATCGAGGCAGATCAGAGGGATGTCAGCGAGATGTCACCGCTTGAATTCCCTCGCACATGCCAATAAGCCATCGACAGAAATAGCTGATATCAGTATATTCTGTGACAACGCTGCCAGTTGGAATGGGACGGTACGCTAATGAAACAGAGGGGGGTTGGGTGGACAGAGGATGCAATTTACATTGATTCGGTTAGAAAACTTTTCCCTGCATATTTTTACATGTTTTTAGGTTTCACACATTTTTATTGATTTCTTTGGAAAAATGTGAATCCTGGGTGAAAGTTTTGTCGCTTGGGGGCAAGAATATAAATAGATCCCAACGTGTATGGAAAAAAACTTAAAAAATAAACTATGCTCTTCCCCGCTTTTCATTTACTTTTTTTCTTACCGTTTGTCTATTTTTTACCCCGTAGCCCTACTGTGACAACACTTCCTGACTTGCTCAATACATAGTTGTAGTTGTCACCCTCAGATGTGCTGTTATCTGTAAGCTGTGCGTGATAACATACAAGCAGCATGTACGTTTTGGTTACATCACTGAAACTTTAGTTCTGTTCACAAGTAGGGAGGGTGTTTAGTTCACTGTCATTAGGGATTCAAGATGAATCCCTGGGATTTATGGATTTTCAAAAGGAAACTTTAAAGGGGCTTCACCAGAAAAAAATGAAAATCCTGTAATGCAATTTACAGCCTTTGCACCTGATTAGATGAGTCGCAAAAGCCAATATATTGAAAAAAAGGATTACCCAGTTCCTCTGGGGTGGGGTCACAGTAGCCATTTTGTAGCTGAGGAGTGTGTTGGAGCTGTTTGGGAGAATTGATAATTCATAGTGAGAGGCAAGAGATACTATTATTGTAATGTACATCCCCTATACTGCAATGCTTGTTTTCTCTTCTCTTTGACAATAATATGCTAATTAAGTCTATGAATGGCCAGAATTCAATAACAAAATTCTGCAAGATTCTGGAAAGTGAGCAAACCAACCCAAACATGGGCATACATGCTTATCTCTGTCAACCCCAGTGGTTGATGGGAGTTTTAGGCTTTGTTGACTCAATGGCTGGCCACTCGTTGAGCAGGGACATGGACCCATCTCTTTCTCAAAAGTCTATAGTCTATGAATTATAGTTGACCACATGGCAACATTAGGAGGGATTCATATATCTGTGTACTATGGTACACTGTGGATGCATTTTTAATTGCCAAATGGCACCCCAAAACAATTAAAGGTCCCAATAGTGGTCCATTGGCAGCCAATTGATCTACCTCTCAATGCATGAAACAACATACTTTACCATGCTTGCAATAACACTCATCTTAAAAGATCTTTTTGGAGATGCATCTAATACGGACCTAATAGGTCAGATCCACATTTAACAACCAATGAGAAGAACCAATTAATTGTAAAAGTTTTGATATTTGTCCTCCAGAGAAAATGCACAGTTAAGATTTTCTCTTACTTTCTATGGAGTTTCTCGGATGATATTTTAAGCTTTAGATGCTGTGAAGTTCTCACATTCTTTATGTTTCTCTTTGTTCTTCTTGTGTGAAGGTTTCCCGTCATCATCCTCAATATCTTGGACACTCCATAAATTAGCACCGTTGCACCTATCTATGGTAAACCCTGACATAAGAATACATCAGTTTGGTGTTCTCAAAAAACATTTTTTAAGCTGTTCTAAATCTTAAAGTGGGTCATTCACCGAGAGATGATGTAAGCTGCCATTTCTGAACTTCCTAATTTGTGTTCTCAGCCTCTTTCTGTAATACCTTTTGAGTCACTGACCCAGGGGGAGTATGCAACTCAGGACTGGACTGGAACCAATAGATCAGCTTTACATCCAAGCAATCAGTATTGTTTAGAATGAACTTATCAATGGCAGCTTCCATTATCCCTCATGATAGGTCCCAAGAGATTTGGAGTGTAGTTGGGTGATGTCATTATTGTGTTGCTATTCTCCTTGCTGGAGGCTCTGACATGAGGAAGCAAAGCCCCGTCTATACTATGATGGCGGCCTCCACATTTAAGCACATTGAAGAACAAGGCATATCATTCAGTAATGGGAAAAAGACCAGCTGAAAGGTGAACATAGGAAAACCTGGGGATCGGTCCCTTGCATGGGGTTTAGATTCTTTTCAAAGTTGGACAAATAAACCCCTAACCCTTTGCCTTGGGGGTTATCAATAGGGTGATTAACTTACCATATACCTCATTTCCCCAGCAGCAGGAGAGTCGAAATGTAGGCAAGCCCTCGGCATCCAACCCTACAATACAGATTTGTTGGAAGTGCATTGTACGGGATGATGTCTGCAACGGGTTTGGCATCAAAGAAAAGAGACTTCAGGGAAGCAGTTGCATGAAGAGTAGAATGTGAGGAATAAAATAATTCCATAAAACCTTATTTATTAATCCCTAGACAAATATTTTAGTTACACTTCAAATAGGGTAAACTTTTTTTCCCCTGGAGTTCATCTCTAAAGGACAAATTCACTTTCTCCAAAATATATTTTAGACATTGTATGTACTCCATTTAATTAGTTTATGCCTGGCGTGCAAAATTCTGGAATATTGCCATTTTCTTTTCCCCTATCCTGCAGCTGCTGTGTAACATTTCAATAAATATCTCTTTTTTTCCCCGAGTCCTACAAAACAATAATGAAAAGTGTAGCGAACGATGCTGCTTGCCAGTCATTTGCATGCGGAAAGAAAAGTACGACATCAGATTCTTTTTTTAAGGGTCTCACTGTTTGCCCCAAAAGGGTTTTCCACGCGGTTTTTAAAGAAAGGCGGTGATGTATTTTTATCGTCAAAGCCACCATAAATATATTAAAAAGCAATATTAAAGGAATACAAAGAGCAGGGTAATTTAATCAAATTCATGAGACTGAATAACCCTCGAGGCAATAATGGTGGTGGTGAAAGGGGGAGTGGGGGGATAGGTGATGAAAATATTTCAGGGATTCAGCAGCGGATTGGTGGGACCGGATGTCTGACAAATCCAAGGTTGATATGGTGGAGGGATATATATTTTTTTCTGTAAAAAACAATTTTGCGTCCTCTTTGTCAAGGGAACGCATTGTACAAAAATGCAGTGACAGCAGGGTAATTACTGGGCAAGTTGTTTAACTCACCCCTATGGGACACTAATGGATTTGCCTCCTTGTGCTGATCATAAAGTGATTTTACAGCAGTTAAAAGAGCATTGACCAGCAGGGAGGGAGGGCGGAATTGATCTGGTGTAAGCTTGTAATCATTTCTCAGCTAGTTTGGGATTACTTAAAGGCGCACCTACTTCAGTATATTTCCTGTGTTTAAAAGATGAGTTAACAAAAAGGTGAAATGTTTAAAGGAATCATAAACAAATGTGGTATCTATCATTTATCTTTTGTTGTATCTAATCTTATGCAACCTCTATGAAGATATTTCCTATCTCTGTGTACCCTACTGATGGTTTCATGCCAATTTTTGGGTTGGGTTTCGTGGATATTGGCAAAAAAGGACTGTGCCTATGTAATGGGCCCGATTTATTAAAGCTCTCCAAGGCTGAAGATGATACACTTTCATCAGTGAAGCTGGGTGATCCAGCAAATCTGGAATGGATCTGGTCCAGGATTTAAAACATTTGTTAACAAAAAGCAAATGCCTTTTTAGGGAATCCATTCTAGGTTTGCTGGAGCATCCAGCTTCACTGATGAAAATGTATCTTCTCCAGGCTTGGAGAGTTTAAATAAATCAAGTTTCCAATAAAAGCCATTGTGCCAAGGTAAAATCATAATTGGGAGATACAGACAGAGTGCTGTCACTTTATAACAAGAAGTGCCCAAACAAGGACCTCCATGGTAAGATCAACAGGTAAAGTGGCTTTTAAATATGGCAGCCATTCAATTTTTCTAACGTCTTAGCACGTTTTATAAGCAGTGAGGACAGCAAAGGAGTGGAAAACTTAACTTTCTCTATCTAGCGTGTAGACATTAGTAGAATACATGGATCAGTTGGAGTACTGTTAACCACGAGGTCTGTTGACAAGCTTGATGGTTTGGAGAAATAAAGAATAATTGACTTTATTATGTTCTAGGTACAATATTGATTTAGACTTTTCCCAGGGCTGCCTGGATAAAGGAACGGTTATTTGATCACATGACATGTGTAGAAAGGGAGGATAACAGTTGGCCTATTCTACTCCTATCAGAGATCATGTGACATACACATGAGTGAAGAACAGGGCTGACTTGATGGGTGGCATCCCCTGTGTTTTGTCCAAACTCTTCAGTAACATACCCAAAAACAGCCGGGCGTGGCGGGTGGTGCGCCTGGCTAAAAGGGGCTGGGGAGAACACTAATCATTTTTATGCTGGTACTTCTTCATTGACCAATCAGCAGCATATTGACTAAGCATAAGTCACAGACCTTACTAGGTACCAGGGGTGTCAAGATCTCAATCCTGGTATAGATTTCTAACAAATCTTTTAGCAAATGAAATACAGCTCCCACACATTTTAACTCATTGCTTGAGCCTCCTGTTGGTTTATTGAAGACATAATGAAAGGTCCTCTTTAATATTAGGACATTCAATGTTTCCATCTTTTTTTCCTGAAGATTATTTCCGATCTGTTTCAGCGGAATTATAATTTCATATTCTGCGACGTCCCCCCTTCCCTATATCTGAATATACATTCTAATCATCCAGAATACTTCCTCGGAGGCATGAGCCGGTAGTGGGAATTGCTCGGTGGTCTTTAATGCTCAGTTGCTCCCAAGAGCTCCATAAGAACCATCTTCTCTCTCCCCGAATTGGCTATAAAGGCGTTATCCCTTTTTATACGCTCTGGGATGAAAATGAATACAAAGCTGTAAAGTGGTAGAGCCCTTAGTTATCGCACAATTTTTCCTTAAATAAAAACATTGCATTTTTTTTAAACAGTTTTCCCTGTCCGTCGGCTGGAATTGTTCTTGGGTCCGGCCTAATAAATATGGATAGATTGTGCTACAAGATAGTGATAAGCGTTTTGTTAAAAATATATAAAAATCAATATGTTTAGCAGAAAACAGCTTAAGCAAACAAACTGGGAACTTGTCTGGCATGCCGGCATAGGGAAAAATAAAAAAAAAACACCAACAAATCTGCATTCAGCAGTCAAGGCTGCTAAATTAGGAACTTCTCATGGTGTGGAGGGGTTAAATAAAAAAGCACCAACCAATCTGCATTCAGTATTCAGCCAAGGCCAATGTCTGGATTAATCTTTCACAACATATCCCAGGGGAATTCAAGAAATAGGATACTTTAGATACTAGGATAAAAGGAAATAGGATACTTTAGATACTAGGATAATAGGAAATAGGATACTTAGGTTACTCCTGCTAAATAGTAAACCAATGGTGTCATGTCATTGGCTTCTCTCCCAAGTGGTGATGGCCCTGGTCATATGTAGACTAACACCAATGGGTTCTGGGGACCAGGTCAAAGAAGTCCTATCAACTACTGAAGGAACCTCTAATAAAAGACTTGCCATTGGACTTCTTTCCTTCATTTTTGGTAAGAATTCCATCAGACAGCCAAAAGGATTATTGGTTTCTTATCTGTTTCCCTGCCAAGTGGCATTGGCCCTGGAGCTATACAGGCACCTACACAAGAAAGGTCAATCAACCACAGCTCAAGGAACTCCTAGCACCTTTGGAGAAGCCCCAGGGTTTCACAGAACCCTAGCTGAGAATGGCAACTCTAGAATGTGCCATGGCTTCCATATATTTTTTCTGGTTAGGAAACTGGAGTGCCCAAATAGTATTACTCGGCCTTAATTTCCTTTATTTAGATATATAAAAACATTTTATTTAATTTGTTTATTTATTTATTTAAAAACAAATTTAGATTTGTTTTTTGTCCTTTAGTGATCTCTTCAGGGATACACACCATATTTCTATCTATATAGGGGAATGGAGACATGTGTGGTCCTTTAAGTGATGCAACCCACAATTCTTTCAATACTGGGGAATAGGGACCTCCTTCCTGTTGGTGATTCCTCTAGGTATACACCCTATAATCTATTTATATAGGGGAATTAGGACCCCCTTTGCCCTGCTAGTGACCCTCTTTTTTGACCCATGCCACAATTATCTATATTAGGTATTCAGGTTCTTCTTCCCCCTGCTGGTCAGCCCTCTAGTGATGCATGCCACAGTCCGTTCTATAGGGAGAATAGGGCCCCTCTGCTCTGCTGATGATCTCTTGAATGTATGAATTCTTTAAAGGGAAGTCAGGACCTACTTTCGTTCCTGGTGAGACCTCCAATGAAACACCCCACAATCCATTATTTATGAAGAATAGGACCCCCTTCCTCTGCTGGTTACCTCTTTAGTCTTTCACCCCACAGTTTTGCCTATGTAGAGCAATCAGGACCTCATTCCTTCAGCTGGTGACCCCTCTAGTGTTACACCGCACAATTCTATCTATATAGAGGAATCAGGAACTTCTTAATCTGTTGGTGACCCCTCCAGCCATATACCCCACATTCCCTACTATATGGAGAATTAGGCCCCTTCCTCTGTTGGTGACCTCTGTAGTGATACATCCAACAATCTATCCATATGGAGGAATCAGGACCCCCTTCCTCCTTCTGTTGACCCCTCTAGTATTGCACCCCACAATTCCATCTATATAGAGCAATCAGGACTTCCTTCCTTCTGTTAGTGACCCCTTTAGTGATTCACCCAAAAATTCTATCTATATCGAAGAATTAGGACCTACAAAAATTTTTTTCCTCCTTTCTTGTAGTTCTGGCCAACACTGAACCCTCAATATTGTACTCTATCAGATGATTTTTTTTTTCCTGATTGTTTTGCATTTTACAAACATTGAACTAAAAACAGATGGATAGAAAGATGATAGAAACATAGTTAGATAAATAAGATAGTTGGTTAGATAGATGGCCGGTGTTTGAAGGGTCTGATAGAGGGCGTGTGATGAGGCGTTGTACTTTGTGCACTTTTCAACTAAACAAAAGCAATTAGCAAAGAGCGAACACTCGGTCCCTGCATTTAACAAGGAAACGACCATAAATTTTGTCATAAAACCCACAACATTACTTCACCCAAAAGCATAAAAAGAACAGGGCAGCGGAAAGCAAATAAAGAAAGTTCTCAGAAAATCCATAATTCAGTTGTCACAGCACAAAAACAAAAAGATAATTAGGTGAGCTCCGGCAAGAAGTTTTTGCTGCGAGCGCGAATCGGGGGGTCACGTCGAGGAGCCGATCTTTTGTTTTATTTGTCTAGTGAGCTCTGAGTCACGGCGGGGGCCCCTCAGCTGCTCGTTCCCTTTCTCTGTTCCAGCATGTTTTTGTGCCTTAGCGCCCGGTGGCGAAAATTGCCAGTGAAACTGGGACAAGAGGCAGTGATTTGAGGCCGAGAGCGCGCATCTTTCCCATGGCTGGGGACTCCAGACGTGATTAAACACTGGGGCATGATCGTAATCAGAACAGATTAATTTATACCAAGGAAAATAGATTTAACCTCCTGGGTGCCTGGGGGACAACAAAGAACAAACATTGTGACCTGAAATACACAATTACAAAGGCCATTCTTACACCTAGAAATTGCTATTACTGACAATGGCGCTCAGACTTCAAATTTAAGGATTATTCTGCATTTCAGAACAATAGGGTTGTAAAAATCATTTTGAAATCTGCACATTTCTATCAATGCCTGGGCACTTCCTCCATTGGCCTTCACGGATTTTTGAGGGTGGCCAATCCAACACTGCACAGGCACGGTCCACTGTTGTCACAATCAGCAAACCTGCTTGGACAAATGTAATGTGACCATCACCATGTGGACATAAAGTGGCAACAGATTGGTTGCATGAGATTGGAAGCATTGAGATGGGTGTAATCAAGCAAATAATGAAATATTGGAGTGTATTTTGTATGCCCCTCTACTTACAATTAAGCACATGCATTGGAGCACAGTTCCCTGATGCATAGACGCATGTTGCTGTTTATGTGTTGTGCATATTCCCATCCATTACCTATGGCTCCTCCATGCAAAGAACATTTCATTGCAAAGCAGCAGATTTGTCAACTGATATGTATATTTCAGAAAGCTAAGTGGATCCTATATGAATGAAGCAAAAATAATGGAAAGAAAATGATGAATGCATGTATAATGAGTGTAAATAGAGCATTAGCAGTCAGTTATTTTCCTAAAAAAAATGTCCAAAATATTGGGCCAAACATCGGGGTTCCATTTACATTTATACACATGCATTAATGCATAGACTCACATAATTTTGCATTTGTTTCTATCCTAATGGTTTCCACTGAGATGCCATGCAGCAATACACATAAGGGACCCTTAGTACCAATGCACTAAAAGCCAGCTCATACAAACTTTGCGGTGTGTTGGGTGTGATGTCTATTGCGGCCGATTGGAGATGAACAGGAGCATGCCAACAACCCATGCACAATTCTTGGTTCCAACATGCATAATTACGCATTAAACAAGGCAATGTGGATGCATAGGTGTGAAGTCAAGCATTTGACACCCTTGCTATAGAAAAGGTTCCAAGGTGGCCCTCAAGGTCTCCATTCTGTCTCTTCTGGAGATATAAAATGGCATTACATTTCGTGACCTCTCCCCTCCTCTCGCCTTTTCAACTTTTTTATGTGATTGTTGAATATTTTGAAAACTTGAGAAGAAAACAAGCCGCTCTGAACATTTATTAGCATAGCAATATTGAGAATCCTTAGCGGGCTCTGCGGCAGACGTAAGGTCAGGTACTGGCATATGAGCCGGTTTCTGTACGGGAAATGAGCTTGGCCTTGTCGATTCTTTAATCAAGATTTTGGTTCCCGCCAGAGATGCGACTGACATTTTCCATGTCTTGGCATTATCATCTGGAATGCCGAGGATCATTCGTACATTCCAAAGGTTTTGCATACTAATTTCCCCCCACAACCTGGCAAACTTAACCCCTCTTTAGCGAAGGGCCGCAGAAGTTAAGGCAATGGCCGCCACTTTAACGACCTGCAGTATGATGCACTGTACGGATGCCAGAGGACCATGCCGATGCTCAAGCTGGTATTGTTTATCCGATCCCTGGGCGCTGGAGCTGGCGGTATGTAACCTTTGTTTCCCAACAGAGATTCTACCTGCAAGGGGAGATCAGATAAAATCATTTCTGTTGGCTTGGCTGCTGTGCAAGAGACCAACGTGAGGGATGAGTGGCCGGGCTGCGGCAAAGAGGCACGGGGAGTGAAAAAAAGCAAAAATCAAATATCTTGGGAACCTGATTATGTGCGCTGCTGCCTGGGTAATCAATTAAACCAGAAATGTACAAATCCTGTTTTCCTAAAAAGAGCTGAAAAATGGATATGATGATATTTAGAATTTCTTTTAGTATTTTTCAAGGTTTGTGTCTGATTGCCATATGGCAGCGTTCCTCAACTAGGGTTCCATCAAACCTTAGGGTTCCTCCAGAGGTTGCTTGAACAATTTGTGCCTCCCAGGTCAGTTTAGGTGACACCAATGAACTTTTTGGCTATCTGTAGGGGTGACATTCTTCCCAATGACCAGAAATGTAAGAGGAATTCTTCCTACTGACCACCGCACTAATGTACTTGAGCTGTGGATATAGTAATTATAGCTGGGGTTCTCCAAGACCTGAAATTTATTTTGATGGTTCCCCCATGGTTTAAACGTAGAGAAAGTTTGCCCTAAGGAATTAAGATAGAATTCTGTCCCTCTGGTGTAATATATTGAACCACGTTTTATAAGGATTTTTTCGACTTCCTCACGTTTAATTGTGCATTTAGTTTTTTGTCTGGAACATTCATGTTTTCTAGTAAGTTATTTTTTTCCCCTCGTGATTGAACTTGACAGACTCGTTTTTTTTTCAACCTAACTGTAATTATGAATGATTAGGAAATTCCATAATAAAGGAATCCCAGAGTACTATGGGTTATCTAAAGAAGGAGCAGAATGGTAGAAATCTCTTTTTAGGTAAGCTCTCATTGAAACAGAACATAGTAATACATTTTAGGCATATGAAGGAAAAACATGTTATAAGATATATAATGACCCCAAACAACGTGTTTTTGAGCTACTGAGCTATGTATCCTTCAACAAGGTAACAAGACGCAGGAAAATATGAAAGAAGCCAAAAGCTCCACCTTTGCTGGTGGAGATAGATTAAATCAGAATTAGTGATTGAAATGTAATATATACAATAGGCATATGGAACATCCAAATTATATTTAGTATAAAAAAAGTAAAATTGAATTACCTATAATACCTATAACAATAAAATGCATTCAAATTCAAATTTGCAAATCTGGGCCATATTAATTTTTTTTCGAATGTCCTCAATAGGGATGAGTGAGAATGCCTCTGGCATTCTCGCAAAAATTTCCTTGAAGTTCCGATGGGTCTGCGAAATTTCGGCGAAATTTCGCGAAACCATTGTAAATCGTTATAGGAGGATTATCAAAGCTGCATTCATAAATACAGCCGTTGGGAATCCTCTTGCCAGTAAGCGATCCCCGGGCACGCCCTCATTCTAACTTGTAGTGCCCAGAGATTTCTCACTGGGAGGAGGATTATCGCGGCTCCATTCATAAATACAGCCGCTATACTTCTCTCAGAGTCCCGCGGCTTGCGTTTATGAATGAATGCGGCCGTGGGAAAAATCAGAGGATTTTTCCCACGCTGCATTCATTCATGAGCAGCCAGCGAGACTCACACTGTGTTCCTGGATAGTGGAAACTCTATCCAGGAACACATAGTACAGGGCTGCAACAGCAATCATAGGAGCAGAGCTCCTGGTTTTGCAGGTCCCAAAAATTCGGGCTTGAATTAAAAAAATTAGCTCGCTCATCCCTACTCCTCAATCTTTTGAACAAAACAACGTCCATTGGTACTCAACCATGAAGACTTAGGGCATACTGTGCACATCCCCTGCATTCAGGTGCAGAGAGCAGCACTGACATATTCACATTGGTGCTATATACCCAAGCACCATCCAACCTGGACAAGAGGTGAAGCGGAAGTCAAGCATGGGTTGTACCTTCATATGTGTATGTAAAGGGGCGGACTTAAACAGCCTCAGATATTTGCTCTTACATAGTTCTAGTAGACCTGCCAGCCAACAGGTTTTTTTAGAAGGTCATTGAAAGCTCCTGAACACTTTACAGATTTCTGGTACCACTGTATTTTGTTTTTTTTAGGTGGCATGGCTCTTTAATAATATCAACATTAACCCTTTCAAGGAGAATTGAGGTCAGGATGAGGTCGAAAATAAGGTCGCTTTTGTTGCTTTCCAAGTGAGGTTGTTTTTTTGTATTCCCTTCATATGAAGATATTTCTCGGTGACCACAGAGCACGATGGATGTTAATACACCCAGATAAGGTGCGGGGAGAGGGGGCGGGGGGGAGACTGGCAGTATGTGATATGAAGGCTCCAAAGCCAATCTGGAGGTCTTTAGGCCTGCGTGCTGCAGTGCTGCGATATGTCACTGCGGGGAGATGGATGTCTTCCAGCAACACACACACAATTCCTAATGGGGAAAAGAAATATCTCCCCCTTTGTAGGTGAATTGTGCCTCCCCCCCACCCCTCCTAATCTCATCTCCCAGAAATCAGGTGTCCCTAGGCAGCAATGCTCCATGAAATCCAGGGCTTAAAGGGCAAATTGACATTATGTATATGTTCCACCTGCTCTTTTCAATGTCTTGCCATGGCAATGAAAATGTATTGCATTTTGCAACCATGGCAAAAGTACTGTGTAAGGGTCCCAGATTTCCCCTACATTTGTTGGAAGCCTGCATAGAGCTTGAGGTCATGACAAAAACTCCCTCATAGTGCAGCAAGATGCAATAATGGTGTCACCCAATGCAGTGTGCCAGTCACATGCAAATTACTTTGTTGCTGTGTATTGTATTCATATAGACTTAAAGGGCCTGATTTATTAAATCTCTCCAAGGCTGGAGAGGATACACTTTCATTAATGAAGCTAGGTGATCCAGCAAACCTGGAATGGATCTTGTTTTGCTATTTGCTAGCAAATGTTTTGAATCTTGGACGAGATCCATTCCAGGTTTGCTGGAGCATCCAGCTTCACTGATGAAAGACTTTACTGAATAAGACCCAAAAGGGCCCTTTTGGGTCCAGGGCCTGAAGAGTACAGCCATTTATCCTGGTTCTGTGTTTTACTTTTGAAACTATTTTTTCCCTTTCCCGTCAATACCGGTAAACTGCGACAACGGCAAGTAACAGTCACATAGACGTAAACCCAGGGCCGCTAACTCTGGGGCCCCTGAGACCAGTCTGTCACAAGTTCATGCAGAGCATTAATAAAGCATACACTTATTGCTATCCTTACTGTCTGCTCAGCCCATCGTCGTTTCAGTCGTTGAAGATTTATCACCACAAATCAGCTCGCGTAATTATTATAGCATCAAAAAGCGTGGCAATAAGAAGTTTAGTGATGCCATTCATCAGATGGAAGACTATTACATCTTGGCGTCTGACTCGCGTACACTCTTGGCACCCTCGCTGGGCTTTGCAGAAAGTGCCCCGTCTTCAAAGCTTGCTGCGTTTTCTCCTCTGGCCTACGGCGGTGTGGACATGGGCCGCATGGGATTCGCTCTATCATGTTCCCGGAAAAGAGTCAACTCTTGCTCCAAAGATATGGTGGTGCGAAGAGCGGGGAGAGGAATGGGAAGAGGATTATGAAAATGTGACTCCAAAAGAAGCTTCACTATATAGATTTAGATGGACAAATATAAGGGCAGGTGTTTCGGAATTGCCCCCGCTTCAGGACCCTACCTGCAAACCCCAGCACCCAGTAGTGCCAAATGCTTTTTGGGCATTTCAAAGTGTTCAAATTTAATCCAATGTAAATGGTGCAAATGGCAATGCATGAAGTATCTTAAAACTGTACCGAAGCCAAAAATTTCAATTATTTGGAGGTGGTCGAGGACTGCAAAAATGCAGTGGGAAACAAAAAAAAAAAAGCCCACCAAAACAAGCGATGCATTTGGTTTCAGTAGGTTTACCATGGCCATGAACTCCTTGATGGAGTCCTAGTGGCAACATCCCCCATTTCTGGTATGGTAGAACTCAACTGCATTTCAACCGTTTCAGCTAGCACTTTTTTTTTTTACCCCCATTTGGCTAGCGTTTCACCTTAATGGTAAAGATCTCTTCTCGTCTGTTGGTGAGCTCGGTTTATCTTCCTGTGCGCTATTTTAAGCAGTGCGCATACTGCAGAGTCACCGAGGAGCCATTATAAATAATTAATTTACCAGCTAAACACCTCTATAAAAAAAGAATGACTTAATATGAACTCATGAAAAGATCAACCAGTAACTCACAAGCCGAGGAATCACCTCAACACCTTCAATCTTGACACCGGAGGCGAGCTGCTGGTGGGGTTCTGCGGCATTCGCTAAGTGGGGTGCGTATGTGTGGACCCTGGGTACTCATGGCTCTGTGAAGGACCAATCAAATTGTGATATTCTTTCCAGACTTCCATATGCTAAAGAACTATAATACAATGAAAGCGATCGACTGGTCCTATAAATAGGCACAGTCTGAAGAGTTAAATAAAGGAACAGATCATTCCAGGGTATGCTTGGACAAACATATTGAATCCATTTCTGCAATCCATGGACATTCCCCATGTTTTATTCTATTTGGTGGTAAGAGATAGACAGGGGGTGGAGCTTCTGTTGGTCAGGGGTGGGTATTATGCTAGTCAAAGGAGCCATAAACTGCAATTACCCCACCCACTGACATTATAAGCTCCTCCTCTTTTCTATTACTTAGCGTTTTTATGCATTTCTATTGGGTTTTCGGGCACCCATAGGAACCATGGGGGGGGGGGGGGTGAGCACAATTTTCAGCATATAGAAATGAATGGGTGGCTTTAGAGACTTACCAATGACTATAGAATTTATGAGGGGGCATTTATGGGGGGGCAGAATTAATAAATGGGAGGCTGCAGGGCAGATTTACTGAGGGGAAGCCTGAAAGGCAGATTTAATGATAGAAAAGTAACCTGTCAAACTAACCAAGGATCAATACCACCACCTCACTTGCCTGGATTTTAATAAATCCGCAGACCAATCACATGCTCATTTGCTCCATTCAGCACTATTAGCTCCTTACAATCAATATGCAATCAATAACCAATCAGGTGATAGGACCCAGAGGTGTATGCGCACCATCGCCTGTATCCATCTTTACCATTAACCCCTTGAGTGAGATCTTTGCATTTTCCATGCTGTGTGGATTTTGCTGACCTTTGTTGAAATATGGCCAAAATATGAACAGAGAAACTTCTGCGAGCTGCTGCAGGAGTAGCCGAATCTGTCGGAATCAATACTTCCCATTTAAGGGCAGCGAAATATCAATTTCAACCTAAATAGGCCCTGAAGTGTTGTTTTATTCCCCGAAAGGATTGTTGATTTTCTAAAAATTGCATTAAGGTTATGCGATGTGCCCGGTTTAGATGCAAATAGGGCTTATCGGAGTTCTGCCTTAACCCTTTAAAGCTTCTATCCAGGAAAACAAAAAAAGTTTTGGTGAAGGCTACTAAAAACATGAAGGGCCCTTTTAGATCTGTGGCGTAAAACGGCTGGCAAACTGGGAGGGCAACTCACACCATGGGCACCAAGACTGGCATGCAGCGGTTCAGATCTTCAAGGATCAACCGCATTGCCAAAAGTAGAATGTCACATGCACAGTTATGTGCGAACAATATTTACCAACCTCCGTCATTCACTTTAAAGGGAGTGGTTGGGACCATGGTTGAGCCCATACCAGATTGCTGCAACTCACTGCATGTCTGAAGTGGCCCATAAGGTATACAAGTTGGGTGTATTATGGCAGAGGTGGTTCCCGTGTGGTTTGTCCTTATCCATTTTCAGGATGGTTTTACACACTGATAGGGCTCTGGGTAAAAATGAAGTGGAGGTTGCAAATGCACAGTATTCCAGCTCCCTGCACCCCTGCCTTTCTGCCAATTGGGCTCCTGGAAAAGGGTCACTGGGTCAAATGGCCAGTTTGACATTCCCCTCCATAGTGGATCCTGCCCATGTGGTATGCGGCTCTTTTCACAGACTCAGTGTAATAAGTAGCAGCATTAGACTTGGTATCAGCCTACCATAATCTCCTGTACAGTAAACTGGGGAAAGAAGGAGCGAATCAGACTCGCTGCACCAACATGTGCTTGTTTGGAGCAAGTTGACGTACTGTGCAGTAAAGGGCGCAGATTGGGTTTTCCTTCCTCAAAGAATGGGCTTGAAGTGGCCCTGCAAGTACAGAATATTTACACTATGGCGTGTACAAGATGGCTGGAAGCGGAGTGTGTGGCAGGTAAACAGCTCATCGGGCAGTCAAATACTTGCAGTGTTCATGGCGTATTTCTAAAAATGAGCTGCCTGATTGGTCATACAATGCGGGTTAACTTGCAAACAGTCGTAGATTATTGTGCATATACCAATGCACCACAATGGATCAGACCCAAGGCATAAACATTAATGGTTGCATGTTAACCAAGATTGTGACTGTCGCATGTATTGCACTGCCGCATGTATTGCACTGCCACATTGCAAGAGGATTTCACTAAGTATATGTGGCCTTAGCTCTAAATCTGGCACATACACAGGCAGGCTCAGTATATCATCGTGTGCTGTTCATCCATCAGCCAGCTGTACAACACAGGGCGTAAATCCCGTCACTCCACCCGGCTGATCTTGTTAATGCGACGTTACCGGGGAGGTGCGGCCGATCAATACAGCGCCAGGCGAGTCAATCAGGTCTTGTAACAGAGATGAGAGAGACACATCCCTGGACAATGCCGTACAATAGTGGTCATGTGACCAGAGCTGCTATCTGATGTCCTTCTCCATCAGAAGGAACCGCTTGCGGAAAAAATTCACAGTGGGGTCAGAGTGCGAGATGAGCTGCAAACCTGCAACGGGCCAAATATGGAACTATGAACGTATGGTGGAACAAAAAAACTGCACAACAGTGGAACTTTATAAACCAGAACCCCTTCATATGAATTAATCCACTCATAATGCAATCATAGGCTGCACTCTGTAGGCTGGCACTGTTGTGCCATTACTTGCAAATGGCACCCGAATCCACAAATTCGCAATATGGCTGCAGGTTTGGATTTTTATGCACAACATACATAAATGCACAAAACAACTTACATTTGAAAGTATGCAATCCACCATGACTCCAGCTCGCTTCAGACCTTTGGATTCCTTTGTGGTGCGTTGCAAAGGTGGTAAATGGTAGACCTGCACCTTTCATTTACACTGCACACAGCATGCACATTGGCAACACAACTCAACATACAACGTGCCGTACCATGCATAGCTCTAAGTCACAGGCCTGTAGGAGAATAAACTGGCCCTAATGATGGATTTGTGTGCATTATTTTTGGTGGTGACCCCATGGCAGCCATCAAACTATTAACACCAAACTATTAACACCAATGGTTTTGTACCCAACCCTGAAGATCAGAGTGTGGACCGATGGCAACCAACATTGTGGAAGAACAGCCGGCAGCGGTTCAGTTAACCTCAATGATTTAGGCATGTCGCTGCGCATCATTACGGTACAGACACAAATAAACAGATTTTCGATCCCTTATTGTCCTGCCCTGTCACTTTGCATATGGATCCCTGCCAGTGAGGGGCCTAAAAGGGAATCCATAGAAAATTGATTTTGTGCTCCCAATCTTGGCTCACAAAGCTTTATTAATTAGGTGTGCTTTACGTACATACATACCTAACAGTCTCCATCGGAGCAATCCCTGGAGAAATGGTGATATCCTGCATTTTTTGCCAAAGTTCCTTATTTTATTACTTACATACTAAAATGTGCTGCCCTAACATGCAAACAGAAGTGGTATTTACTTCAAGTGAACTTAACATACCGAAATGATGTACATTATGTATTGACATGATACAACATGCAATATTATCATTTGAAACCAATCCTCAATGACCTCTGCATCCATAGGCATTGTGGATAAATTATTCTTCAAAGATCAGAACACGTTAGAACCATAGCACCTTATCCTTTACCATTTCTATCCAGAGTCTGAACATAGCCTTGATACAAAAAATCCAAACCAACATGGTAACTTTTCCATAATACTTTCTTTTCAAACAGATTTTACATCAAGCGGGCCATGGCAAGGCTGCAAATGGGTCATGGCATGGTCCATGTGGGTTGTGGCAAGGATTAATGTGAGTCATGGCAAAGCTCCTTGTGGGTCTTGGCAAGGATTTATGTTGGTCATGGCAAAGCTTCTCGTGGGTCATGGCAAGGATTCATGTGAGGCATGGCAAAGCTCCTTGTGGGTCTTGGAAGGATTCATGTTGGTCATGGCAAAGCATCTCATCGGTCATGGCAAGAATTCATGTGGGTCATGGCAAGGCTTCTTGTGGGTCATGGCAAAGCTTCTCGTGGGTCATGGCAAGGATTCATGTTAGTCATGGCAAAGCTTCTCATGGGTCATGGCAAGGATTCATGTTAGTCATGGCAAAGCTTCTCGTGGGTCATGGCAAGGATTCATGTTGGTCATGGCAAAGCTTCTCGTGGTTCTCGTGGTGCCATGCCATGCAAGGCTTAATGTTGGCCATGGCATTATCTTGCATTCAGCGCATACAAGGCATGCTAATTCCATGCATTGTATGTACACATGCCTTCTTGCACCCCCATGCATCTTACACTCTCTGACAGGCAGGACAGAAATCTGAACAGGAAAACCTTGGGCCGCGGCATTATCCCGCCTAATGTCCAGCTTCTATTGATCCAATCTGTCACAGAGTCTTCCTGACTGACATGAAAGGTTGTGGCAGCCAAGGTGTATTTACACTTGGCGCCGCATGCTAATAACGCCTCTGGAAACAACTTTCAAATGCTCCGCCTGACCTTCAGGGCGCCAGACGCACTTTGTACTCTGCTATGGCGCATTTTTCTCCTGGAGACAGCAGAGGGGGACATTGTGTATTCTCAGCTGCCAACGGGCACGGCGGGGCAGACGACGAATCACAATATGAGACCTTCATAAATATTTCACAGATGGAGTCAGGGTTGGCGCTACAAGAAAACATTTTGTGTTCCAAATTCTTCCTCCCTTTTCATAAATCTACAAGTCAGCTTCACTTTAAGTATTTCTACTATTTTGCATAGTTTAAGTGTATGAAAGCTGCTTTATAAGTTATTCTTACTAGATTGGGTTGGACACATGACTGAGCCCTTCTTGTTTATTGTGAAGCAACAGCAACACAAAGACAGAAAGTTACATTATACCCATGTAGTTCCACTAGAAAGAACATTATTCAAGCATTTATGTTAACACCGTCATCGAGTGGTGGATGGTATATTATATGAGATTGGTTGTTGTACCTTTATCTGCATAAACAGGATGATAACAGTAGGAAATATTTAAAACTCTCCACGGCTTCCCAAAATTGCTTCTTCCTTTACTTTCTATCCCAGGGACAGTGACTACCAGGATAAATAGGAAGGATTAATCTCTTCAATGGGGGACAGATTGCAATATAAACAAGACTGAAGTTCTAATTTCTGACCCACTTTAATAACTTTTTTGTGGGTTTCAGATACAATTTATCATGCCCCAGTCAAACTACTTCCATTTTGCTGTCCAACAAAATAAAAAGAGGAAACCCTATGTGAACTCCAACTGGTAACCCAGTCAAATCCAGTACTTACCCTGGTCTCTCTACTGCCCCCTTTATGGCAATGCTAAACCTATAATCAAGCAGCATCAATGTGAATGGAGCTAGGTGAGTCGCATGCTCCTCCATAATTATAAAGTATTGCATATATCTTTTTATTCCTGGTGGCCAAAAGAAGAGGCGTAATGGATAGAGGAGTGGATAATGGAGTCAACGATAGCAAAGGGGGCTTCAAAGGTGGTGGTGGGGGTTGTTCTAAAGGGAATATGTTGTTCTGGTAAGTTAACATTTGGCAAACAAATCAATTTAATAGACATTGGTGACCTTATTTTACCAAAGTCACCCCCTTTCCCACTGGAAAAGAGTTATTAATATTGCTAAGTTGATGAATTGGATCACATTGATATCGACAGGTCCTCTTTAAACACATTTTTTCAGGAAACATTTTTCTCCATTTGTTTCCCGTTCTATTACTCATCCATACTGCTCACTCTCCTCCATTGTGTGCAGTTGCATCCCTATCTCCTTTAATCAGAATAAAAGCCAGTGTATAGAATATATATACTAATGTATTGCTTATCAGGACTGTAGCTTTCATTTTATTTTGCTTTAATGTATTTTATTTTTTTTATGAATTGATGACTGAAGGAGTAATGAGATTAGACAAGAATATATACATTTTCTGAAAACTGTATATATGAATATATATTTGTCATTTACTTTCTCTAGAAATTAATAACGGAGGGAGGTCGAGTGTGCAATTGATATATTACCATCCGTGTACTTGGATCGGGAGGTTTTCATGGCTATATGATCAGAGGCATGTGGGAAATAGATACATACATGAATACAGATATAAAGTTTACAGTTGAAAAGCTGTCAGGATGGTTGTTTAATCTGTGATTTTATAGAAATGTACCGGCCACCGTATGAGGGGCATCTACAGAATGCAAATTGCTAAATAAGAAATCATATGGCTGCAACTCAACAAAAAGCATGGAAAGATGGTCGGGAGGTTGAGATGGCGTTCAAAGTAGCAATAAAATTACAAACATGACATAAATACCTTAACTCTTGTTCAATTGCAGGTGTTGGTCAAACCCTGGCCCTTAACACTATCTGTAAACCATCCAAAGAAGATGGTAGGACTACACAATGAAGATCATTTTCTTCCGGTTACCCTTTTTGCTGGAATTTGTGAAGTCACTCCAAGCATCTGCCTATGATTTTTGTAGAGAAACACTGTAGAGTTGGAACTCAACACATAAAGCATGCAGAAGTGATCATGGTGGTCAGGAGGTTGAGATGGTGTTCAAGGAAGTACTGAAATGTAAAATGTGCTGCAAGTACTCTAATTCTGGTTCATTTGCAGGTGTTGGCTAAACCTTGGTGCTCAATACCATCTATAAACCACCCACAGAAGATGGTAGGGCTACACAATGAAGATCATTTTCTTCTCATTACCATTTTTTAGGAATTGGTACAAGTATCTTCCTCTGATATTGTAGAGGAACTCTGTAGAGTTGTAACTCATACACATAAAGCACAATGAAATAGTCATGGTGGTCAGTAGGTAGAGAAGGTGTTCCAGAAAGCACTGACGTGCAAAAAGACTCCTAACTCCAATCTAGTTTCAATCAGGTTACAACCAAAATCTGGTCCTTGTCACCCTCTAGAAACCAAGGTCCTTCCCTTCAGCTGCTGGCATGAGACAGGCTTTTCTACCCAGGCTGTGGCTGCTTTATAAAGAAAATACTATGTTGCACCCTGAATGGGAGATTTAAATACATTTTTGCTTGAACGTGAATGAAGATTTTACTTCTGCTCTTCCATGGGTGGATTTTACCTGTTTTTGCCGTTTAAGCCGCAGACACTTAACCATAAAGTTACTGCTTGTAGTAGACTAACATCCATAAGGTTATCCAAGCAGCTTTGTCCAGGAACCTGAAAGCAAGACCTGGCGCTAGTTCCATGCAGACATTGATTAACACAGGTCATGCGCCCTCCTCCCCAAGGCTTCTTATGCAATTTAGGCCGGCCGTGCAGGGAGGGTGACCTTTGCATGCACCGGGCCTTCTGACATGCTACAGTAAATTTGGATATAATTAAACAGGATGTTGAGACACTGGCTCTTCTATGCTGGCCTGGCCTTTTCACTCTGACCTTTAAAATCCAATCCGTAGGAAAAAAAAAAAGAATTAGAAAAAAAAAGGAAAGGCCTCGATCAGGTGCAGCTGCTGGCAATGGACTGATATATTAAGGAACAAACATGTTCCAGTAAATTAAAACATGATGGAGCGTCCTGCATCGCTCATACTAAAATTATATTTTAAACAAATAGATTGCGGAGGGGGAAATTGCCTTGGCGGCTTCTGGTGAGTTAACCTTTTTGTGGCTGCACAACAACAGGTTAATGGGGGGCTGATCAGCAATACATAACACAGGCTGTACAGTATATAGACATATATATATATATATATATTATATACATACATATCTACACACAGACATATACATTTATACATAAGGATTTTTATTGTCAATTCACAAAATTCTTTCTTGCACAGAGCTGCCAAATTTGTCACATCTTACTATTGTTTTCTGCTTTATATTGCATTTGAATCCACAAAGTTCATTGCACGGGTTGTTTTTGCCTTGCAGCTGGACTCCAGGCAAACAGATACACAAATGAAATATATATAAGAAAGCTGTTTGAACTGCCAAAGGATTTTATTTCTGTCCATCCAGTTCTAAAACTTACTCAGCACAGCCTTGTTTGGCAGGACAGGTGCTTTGATTTTTTTCTGGTGCAGTTAGGTAAAGCTTACAGGTCTTTTCTCATATCCGCTCCCCATCTGTGATTGGATAGCAAAGACAGGAAGCTGATTGATGAACTCATCTGACTGTTTCTCCTTGCTGTTTGCATTGTAAAACAACTAATTGGTTCATTTTGCTGCTTCTCTGAGCTATTCTGTACATGGGGCTGCGAGAGGTTGATGCCAGACCGGATTCGGGTACCCACAATGCTTACAGTTAGAGGTGTAGACTTCTGTGTCCCTTATATTTACTTGGAGTTGTAGCTTTAAGAATGAAAAACACAGAGAAATGGGAATATGTAAAAAAAAAAAGAGAAAAGGAAAGAAGAAAGAAAGGAAGGAAGGAAGGAATGAAGGAAGGAAGGAAAGCAAAAGATAGAAAAGAAGGCATGGCGATGTAAGCAATGGAGGAAGAAGGAAGTTAGGGAAAGGTTTAAGAGTATGGATTAATAAGGGAGGAAAACGAATGATGGAAGGGAAGGAAGGAACGTTCCTCGGGGGCCTGATTTCCAACTGTTGGAGCGTGAACCCTCTGGACGCCCCTTCAGCTGGGAGTAGAAAGGCAGCAAGGAAAATGGTTACTTGCAGATTTTCTTTATGCAAATCCTTCTGTCTGGAGATAATGTTATGCTGGAGACATAAGAGGAGCTGGCTGAACTAGTCTGAGGGGGTATTCATATATAACAACATATATATATAATAATATATATAACAAATAGAATCATCACACTACCATTCCATATGTTGTGCCTGTCCAGGGCTGGCATTACATCTAGACCATGCCTGAGTATGCCAGCCTGACATCAAGACTTACTATGCCAGTAACCTGGAGTCCTGGGAACACCTAACTTATACATTGCTTTTCATCAGTTTATACAGAAAATCCATTTTGATTTTCTTTTTATTACTTTTATCAAGTAAATACATTTTTTTTTCAAATTACCATTTGCAACAAGCAACAAAGCCCCTAAATTTATACTTCTTCTGTGTCATTTTACTACTTTGCTGTGACTTGACCTTGCTGCAGTACAAGGAGCGCACTGCTCGGAGGAAAAGAATTGAGAAATAAGCCCATCAGTCAGTATTTATCTGTATGCCTGGAGCTCAGCTTTAAGATTTCAAAGCTGGTTATCATTGCTGATAAAAATAAAAACTTTTTTCGGCAGTACAAGACATAAAAAGTTTTCTTTTGTTTTGTGCCGTGCCCTGTGGCCAAAAGAGGAGCGGAGAACCGGGCTCTAGAACAGTCATTCGGAAAAGACGGAGTGCCTGTGGCATGCACTCTGAATTGGCGGCTGCGCTCACTCTGTAGCATGTCATCCGAGCTCCCCCGGTGTTAATATTGCCATTTATAATAGTAAATAATTAATGAACCCAAGCCAAGGTAGGAATAATGGTGTTATTAATAAAATCAATCAGAAGTTTGCCAAAAAAATCTTCTCCAGCTTAGCACTAACATGGCTGTCTCCAGACGGAGTGTACACATGCATGTTCCATATATGCTGCCTTAAAGTGGGATTCCAGACACACCCTCATGATTTGGATTTGTTTAGAACAGGAAAAGTGTTTTTTCAAATTTGAATTGTTGTGTCGTGTTTATTAATCCTCACATCTGTGTATTGTGGTGCATCAAAAAATGCATGTGCCATGTGTGCCCTGCATTGCCATAACAAAATATAATATGCACCATGCATTGCTGAGCACATACATCTGAGAACAGGTGATCTGCAATGGGATGCTACTATGTAGAGTCATTCTTTTGACAATTTATAGCAGCCTTTCTCAACCTGTTTATCCCTGCGGAAACCGTATATAATTTAGATAATTTTCAGGCCTTGGAGAACCCAAATTGGTTACCAGAGGAAAGAATGCTCCATGTACTATGCAGGCATGGGAGCTGATTCAGCCCCAGATCAAGAAATCCCTGAAAACCTCTAGAACAGAGGTAGGCAAACTCCAGCCTTTAGGCCGGATACGGCCTAGCCAGTATTCCAGTCCGGCCTAACGCCCCCCCTAGTTAGTTATTGTTGTATCCAGCCTAATTGAATTGTCGCATTATCACCAGTTCCCGCGATATTATCAAGTTCCCGCACAGTAACCCCAATTACTATGCCTATAGAGCAGAAGCAACATGCAGATACCAGTTTCCGGAAGGTTGACCTCGAACGTTGTGTCTTCAACCCCGAACGGACTGACGAATTATTCTTCATCCAACGTGGCAACAAAGCCCTGTGTTTAGTGTGCAATGACACCAACAGCACTTTCAAGCAGTCCAATCTCAACAGGCATTTCGATGCCAAGAACGCGCACAAGTACAGAGACTACACCGCGGATGGACAGAAGACTGAGGTTGCTCACTTGCAGTCAGGGTAGGAAAAAACCTTTCTTTGGACACCTTGTTTCTTCTGGCCTAGTGTGCCTTCTTGACCTCCTGAAATGGCTTAGTAGTCCAAAAAGTTTGCGGACCCCTGCCCTAGAGGAACCCTGGGGTCCCATGGAACCCAGGTAGAAAATTGCTGTGTTATTTCACAATATAAAGGGCAAGATTACTGTCTTTCAGACTTAAAGGGGGAGCTGGGATGTAACTAGTAGGTGTAGAGATTTCCCCAGTGTTGGTGTTCAATGGGAGTAAACAAGTTGGGGGGTCATTAGGAGGAGAAATAGTGCCTTATTGTTAAAGCCAATGGTTACAATTGTTCCCTATTGTTGGTACCAGTGGAAGGAATAGTGTCCCATCATTGGAGTCAGTGGGAAGAATAGTGCCCCATTGCTGGTGCCATTGGGAAGAATAGTGCATTGGTGCCATTGAGAGACAAAGTGTCCCATCCTTGGTGCTATTGAGAGGAATAGTGCTCCGTCCTTGGTGTCATTGGAAAGAATAGTGTTTTATTGCTGGTGCCAGTAGTATGGAAAGTGGCCAGTCATTAGTTAGTGGGAAGAATAGTGCCTTGTTGTTGGTGCCATTGGAGGACTAGTGCCCTAACATCGGTGATAGGAATAGTGCCCTACTGTCAGTGTCAACAGAACAAATAGTGCTCCAATGGATAGGTATAGCCACTGAAAGGTCCAAATCCAACCCAGAAGCCAAAGTAAAATAAATTGCTGTAAATGTTTCCATCAACAATACAACTCAAATTTTGAAAACATCATATTACGACTTTAATGGCTGGATTTTTGCACTGAAGGTGTAAAGGGCCAATAAGCCCTTTTTCAGTAACAGCGGCCTTAACATCTTCCTGACAACAGGTTTCCTTTCATCCATTTATATACGTTATAAGTTTGTTTGCTCCGCCGAGAGCAGCATAAGTTTGCTCTATTACGGCCGCCATGCTGAGCGCAATCCATAAGCCTAAATACGTTCCCTCTATGTGGCTCTATGGGAAGAGCCATTTTAATTAAAAATTAATATGACTTTTGTTGGGAAGTATTCCCCGCAGAAGCGTCAGCGCTCCCAATAACGCGTTCCAGTAGCTAGTTAACAATCTGGCCCCTAAGTCGGCACAATTATGATTTTCCCGGCTATATTAAGGCAGGAGTTCTTTATGTACGGATCCTTTAATTAGGCAATAACAAAGGGGGATTACCCATGGTGCATTCTGTCTGGCGTCCTCTCAAGTCAGACGGGGGCTGAACAAAAAACTCTGTGCGCAGGATTCTATTAAAACGATAAACTTCCAGTTGGCGGTACATCAAAAACAAGACAAAAAAAAAAGTCCCCTGTGCGAGTGAGTGACTTGGCAATCAAATATTTGCTGAATATTAAATTAAATAATTTGAAAAAAAATCGGCACTGGATGTTTTAGTAGCTTGTTTTCTTGTTTGAACATTTCTGTTTGTACTTGTGAACTTCTCACTGTGGCCCATCACATTTCTGGGGCCTGTGAGTCCATCAACTGCCCGAGATCTGCAGGTAAAGGGGGCTTCAAAATCATCACTAAAAGGTAAAATAGGAAGAAAGGAAGGGAGGGAAAGAAAAGAGAACGGAAGGAAAGGAAGGAAGAAGGGGAAAAAATCAAAGGAAGGTAGGAAGGAAAAGAGAAATGAAGGTGGGAAGGAAGATAGGAGACCGAAAAGAAGGCAGTAAAAAAGTAAGCAAGGGAAAGGTTGAAGGGAGGAAGTATGGATGAATAAGGGAGGAAGTATGGATGAATAAGGGAGGAAGTATGGATGAATAGGGGAGGAAGTATGGATAAGGGAGGAAAAATGAATGATGGAAGGGAAGAAATGAAAGAAGCAAAAAAGGAGAAAGTTAAGAAGGAAAAGGAAGGCAGAGAGAAAAAGGAATTTTAGAAGAAAGGAAGGAGAAAAGGTAAGAAGGAAAAAGGAAAGAAAGCAGAAAGGAGGGAGAGGGAAAAAGGAAAGAAGGATAAGAGGAAGAATGGAAAGAAGGTAAAAGGAGATAAAAGGAAACAATAGAGGAAAATGAAAGGAGGAAGGATGGAATGAGACAAAAAATAAAGGAAAGAAGAAAGGAAATGAATAACGAGGGAAGGGAAGGAAGGAAGGAAGGAAGGAAGGAAGGAAAAGGAGGAAGAGAAGATGGAGTGAAGAAAGGATGAAAGGGGGAAAGGAAGGACAAGAATAGGGAAGAAGAAGGAACGTAAAGGAAAGAACGGTGGGAGGAAGGAAAAGAAGAATCAGGAAAGTAGTAAGAATTAAGGAGAAAGGATGAGGGAAATGATGGGGGGGGGATAAGAAGGAAGAAAAGGGTCAAGAAATCATGGAAGGAAGAAAGGAATTAAGGAAATCATGAAAAAAGAATGGAGGAAGGATGGAAGGAAATTTCTACAAAATGTTTATATTAGGACTACATTATATTTCTATTTTCTCCTTTACATTAGCTGCATTTTTAAATCAAGCTTACCATGTTCATTAGAAATGAATAGTGAAAATAAAAAGATGAAGCAAGGTGCTGGAATTAGTGAAGCTATCCTCTGCCATCTACCTGTATTTTTATTCCTAAGCTCCATCACTCTCGTGTTTCAAACAATGATTAGAAAACAAAAGAGGCAACATATGACCATAGTGTCTTTTAAGTTAAAACTGAATTTTTACTGAATTGCAGCACATGAATGTGGCTCATAACCTGGAATGGGTTAATCTTGCCTATCTATGCGCTGTCTAGGGATTCTGTCCTCTGCAGGAAGGATGGGGTTAATAAGTCGATGCCGTCTGTTTGCTGGGTTACGAAGCTGCATATCTGAATATTGATCTATGTGCAGCAGAAAACTAATTTCCTTCAAAACACATCAAAGATCGGCGTCTGTATGCTTCATAACTAAATCTATATGAGCGGTTTCAAGGGATAAGCAACAAAAACAATACAGGGCCCCTTCAAGGGGCTGAATAATGGGGACAAAAATGTCCTGCTGCTGATCCACAACTGCAGCAACACCCAGTCCAGTTATTTCTGTATATATTTTCAATGGTGGTACTCCCATAGATTACAGGGTCACCTACCTCTCACACAGATACCTTTACAGTGGAAGGAAGGGCACAATGACACCCAGGGTTGAATGAAGCAACAAATTCCTTGGTCATGGTTCCTGCGTTTCTTAGCACATTATTATTATTTTTATTTATTTTTTATTAGACCTAGAAAGTGTTGGCAGACAGTTTGCAATCTTACCGTAGTGTCACTTGAAATTGCCTGCCCAGCCAAGCAGATTCTTTATAATATGCCCATAATATGAGGCCATGCCTGGTGATATACAGAAAAGGTTCAGTTGAAGTTGAAACACTTAAATGGAGACAGAGAATAGGAACTATTGGGATCACCTACCTTATCCCAACCATGCCACCCCTCTGCACTCCTAAATCTCTATCCTAATTTAACCCTCCTCATACAAGATGGCTGACTTTTTTGCAGCTTGAGGATGCATTGGTGAAATTTTAGGCCAGTGTGCATTCCCGGGTTTCAGCACCAATTTTCCTGCATTTTTTCTATTTTAGACACACAATGGAGCATAGGATAGGCATGATGTATATTTGATTCCCAAATCCCTGTGAAAATCCTGCTTGATACAGCAAAGGTTAGTTTGATAAAAAAGTACACAAAGTCTACTTTTTAACAATGCTAATTTTATCAATTGGATATTGATTTCAATTGTTCCCAAAATTTATAGTGAAAGGAGCCAGCAAGTTGTAATTTTTTGGCCCTTTATTTTACACCCCACATTCGAGGGATTTCCAAACAATCTCACCTACTGCTAAACCTTAAATCCAAATAAGAAGTCACCTTTAATTGTGGATCTAAAGAACCTCGAAGCCCTGTAGCCGGTGACTCTGCTTTCGCCTATTATAAATTATCCTAATGATCTGACCGAGGACCAGATGTTAATTGCCACTGAGAATAATCAATTTCCTCTGCTGAATGTGAACTTGTCTGCAGGATGAGCCAACCAGGAGAGATGGACTTGGTGAGCACAAGAGACCTTCTTGTCTTTTCCATGTTTGCTGCAATGCACCCATTCTATCTCCTGGGCCTGCAGGTGTCCCCTGCATGTGCAGGTATGACAGATCACAACATTTAATAAAATGCTGGCACCGATCGCAGCCTTTACAAATGTTTGTGTGCTGATAATAGAAAAGGTTTGTCAATAAGAGCTTTTCAGTAGTGCTACCAATATGTCCTGCTGAAGCCAATGACAGTGATCTGACAATATCAGGTTCGGTGCATTGCTCTCCTGATTGTGAGCTGTGTCTACTTTATTGGAACCTATCAATGCTTGGTCATTGCCTTTTTTGTAAGCTTATATCTTTTTAAACCAAGATTATATATATATATATCTCACTCTTTCTTTCCCTCTTTCTTTCTCTTTCTCTCTTATCTAAACTCAACACAGCAGATGCTGCTTCCTTTCAGATGCTTTCTCTCTAATTGAAACTTATAAATGAATACAGACCCACAGATGGAGGGGCTGTTGTACTTCTCTGCCCGGGCTAATCTGAATATTATTGGAATTGATATCTGCATCATTTCTATTGAATCATACAGAAATACTGTGAACATGGCCTATTGGAATGTCCCATTCTATATTTCAACAATCTCTAACTTCTTTTCTGGTTGGAAAGGTAACACCACTGTATTTTATAAATGTAGAAGAGAAAAAGGTGTCACCCTCCTGCTTGGGACGGGGTGTAGACTTTCTAAATGTGACCATTCAAAGTACAATCACAAAAAGCCCCAACCCAGGGAAATTTATATTGGCGCATCAGGAATTGGCTGATCAATATTTCCAATAAACTATATTTGCCTTTATTGATTAGAACCAATGCAACATGAGGCCATTACCCGGGGGTTACATCTGGGGGGGTCACATTTGGGGGGCCCTCCAGGAAACTTACTGGTTGCCGGTGGCTGTTGCAGGCGATGAATGTATGCAGAAAGGATCATTAGGAGAAACTATTTTCTTTAATGTTAAAATATAGGACAATTTGATTTCCGCCGGGGGAAACGGCGCATTTAAATGCACGGCACAGGACTGCCACGCTTGATAAGAGACATATGAAAGGGCTTTTTTTCCCCCTCCTTTGTACTTCCAGTGTGAGCAAATACCCAGTAGGATTACAATTTTGGCATTAGAGAATGAACTGACAGAGCACTGCAGAAAAGAAGCGGAGAGCGGCTGAACTGTACTAGAAACAGGGGAAAAAAAAAAAACCACGTCCCCTGGAGGTGTATAGATTGTGTGTGGTGTGATAGGGCCTAATTGTTAAAGAGATACTCTAAATGGAGCAGGGTTTGGTCATTACTCTAAATGTAAATGAAAGCCATTTCAAATGTGATTTTTTTTGCTGTTCCATGTTTTTATTATTCTGGTTTTGTACAAATTCAAAGTAGCTCCCCCTAGTGGCTGGCTGTATTTAAAAGCAGATGTAAAAGGAATAAATTAGCAGCTCTCTAATCTATAATGTATCAATAAAGCCTATAGGAAAAAAAGTATGCAGTATATAATGATGTAAAACTCTCACAATGTTCAGGGCAGCCAAAGGGGTTAGGTCACACCCAGAAGCTCAAAACCGAGCATTTTTATTATTGTTAGGAAAAAGCAAACCTTTTCTTTAAAACGTTATAATGTGATATTCTGAGGGGGTGAGATCTAAACATATACTATTGTGTGCCTCTAAATTGGCAAGGTCTAGAAGTTTTTAAGGTGATCCTATTAATATGCTATAAAAACATTGCTGCAGAGAAGGATCTATGTGGAAGCAGCAGCCTCTCTGAGTCGGTCAGACATGCCCCCCTGCTAAATCAGACCTATAGCTCTGCAATAGCGAAGGCTCATGTTCCCAGATGATTGGTAATTCCTAGGGTGTGTCAGACCTACATAAGATCCCTAGGGTGAATGATAGATCCTTAGGGGGTGCGTCAGACCTACATGGGATCCCTAGGGGTGTGTCAGACCTGTATGTGATCCCTAGGGAATGTGTCACATCTACGTGGATCCTTAGAAAGTATGTCAGACATACATGGGATCCCTAGGGGGCGTGTCAGACCTACATATAATACATAGGGGGTGTGTCAGACCTACATATAATACATAGGGGGTGTGTCAGACCTACAAATATTACATAGGGGGTGTGTCATACCTACATATATAATACATAGGGGTGTGTCAGACCTACACATATATAATACATAGGGGTGTGTCAGACCTACAATTAATACATAGGGGGTGTGTCATACCTACATATATAATACATAGGGGTGTGTCAGACCTAGATATAATACATAGGGGGGGTGTCAGACCTACATATAATACATAGGGGGGGTGTCAGACCTACATATAATACATAGGGTGTGTGTCAGACCTACATGTGTCAGACCTACATATAATACATAGGGGGTGTGTCAGACCTACATATAATACATAGGGGTGTGTCAGACCTACATATAATACATAGGGGGTATATCGGACCTACATGAAATTTCTAGCGGATATGTCAGAACTACTTGTGATCTCTAGGGTGTTTATCAGAACTAATAGGATCCCTAAGGGCTTTGTCTGACCTACATGAGATTCCTAGGAGGCATGTCAGACCCAAATGAAATCCTCAGGGGTGTGCCACATCTACATGAAATCCCTAAGCCTATCAGACTTACAGGAAAATTCTAGATTGTAGGCTCTTCTAGGCGGGGCCCTCTCCTTCTCCTGTGTCACTGTCTGTCATTTGCAACCGCTATTTAATGTACAGCAATGTGTAATATGTTGGCGCTATATAAATCCTGTTTATTAATAATAATAATAATAATAATAATAGGGGTCTTATCAGAGCTATATGAAATCCCTAGGAGGTATGTAAGACCTATATGAGTTCTCTAGGGAGGTGTCAGACCTACATGGGATCCCTTAGGGGTGCGGCAGACCTTTATGAGCTTCTTAAGGACATGTTTCGTACACATAACAGGGATTAAGTCTAAACCATGCTGGCAGGTCTCAGGCTTTTCTACTCAAGCAGTGGATCCTTTTTTTTAAAAAAAAACAACTGTATGATATTAAACACCTTTTTTTAAGAAACAAAAAACCCACAAAGGGAATAAATCCCATTTTTAATTCTGTTTTCGGTATCGTAGTTTGGTAGGGTGGGTTTCGGCGGCAGCACATGACTCTTGCATACGTGTAGCGAAGACGCGCGGCCCCCATATACACATTAGTGTCAAGTTTCCCCGCTAATGGTTTTCCAATACGGAGCTTTGCCGGGATTTGGCAAACAACGCAGCTTTAAATGACACAATATTTACAAAGTAGCGGGAGATAAATGACACGGCCTCTAATCCTTACATCAGCACTTCACATTCCAACGCCAACAAACACGCATTATTTACCGCAGGGGGGGAGGGGGGACCGCGAGTGCTATGAGAAAACATGGGCCAGCTGATTAAAAAAAAAAACATTGTTGCATCACGATCCTCGCTTTTCAGGAATCACATTCTAGGAATTCACTGGAATCTGCAGGCAATGGAAAATAATTCATATTCCGATAGGGATCAATAACCGCATGTGCCTATTAAAGTAGACCTGTCAGTACAACACTCCCCACCTATAAATTCTCAGGACGACTTTACATATCCAAATCATTATATTAATAGGGATGAAAAAAAAAAAAAAAAAGTGAACCTGTCATAAGGATTTACATATGACCCAGATGAATAGGAAAAAAAATAAAGTGAATCTGTAATTAGGTTTCCCACTGGACACAGGTGAATCCTAATCATCCAATTTCATTATAATTGTAAAAATATATATATTTTTAATATATTTTTAAACTGTCTCATTGGTCACTCACATGGCTCAGATTCTTCCAGTGCTGAATCCAAAAATGGCAATTCATGATTTTCCTTTTATAAAGACTAATCGCTGCTGCTCGCTCTCCATGTGCAGGGTGACTGGTCTTGTATCCGCCCCCCCCTGTAGTTTTCCTACAGGCAGCCTGTAGTGGGTGGAGTTACCAAGCCCCTCCTACAGCTCCTCTCCCTGCAGATGCTATGTACAGCTCAGTGATGATGTCACTTCTGCATTTACAAGTTGATATCTGGTTTTGCAATAACATTTGTTGTCTCTAAAGTAGATTTATATCCTCCGTGGCATATATTTAAATGAAAATTTTGCTTTTCTTGGATTTATTTTTACCCCGGACTTTCTTTTCACACTTATTTTTACCTCTAAAAGATGAAAACTTTCCAAAGTACTTTGGAAAGGCACAAGTTTGCGACGCACGTTTGCAGGATGCCGGTTCGCCATGAGCATGACGTTTAATGTTCGCGGACGAGCCCCTATCTGAGTAATGAAAGCGCTAAGGGGAGGCCGTCGGCAGCCTTACATGACTAAGAGCCTCTGCTTGGCTGCCGAGCAGAGATATACGGCTAAGCCTCGTTGGTGCTTTAACCTCCAGTACACAGTTTGCCTCCCCATTACCCAGAGGCAGTGCATATATTGTGCTGCTGCCGAGCACCGCGACCAGGCTCCGGAGCCATCCATTACACAGGATGACCGCACCGGCTGCCTCTCTATTGCCGCCTCTTTGCTCCAACATGATGGATGTCTCGGGCCTTGACTTTGGCTCCAACGACGGAGCCGAATGAAAAGCCATTAGTGGAATCCTCTGGATGTGGCATCGATACTTCTTAATTAGAAACCTGAAGGGGGGAAACTGCTCAGTGGGGCTCTTTATACGGGGTGGGGGGTTAATTTGCTAACGAATCAATATTAATCTTTTTAATACTGAAATTCAAATTGCTCACTCAGCATTATTTTTTTGGGATAGAAACAGATTGGAAGCTCTGTTGGGTTGTTATTATTGGGAATTTTACCCTTGGGTCCTGTCACGGTGACAACCAGGACAGGAAGTTAAGGGTAATCTGTAGGCAGTTTCTGGCTACCATTTTCCTAGCCCCCAAAAATCTATCTCATTATATCTCTATCTGCTCAGTCATTGCATATTCCCCGCTGACTGCTATGACAAGGAAGATTGAGTTGAGCTTTTCTATTAATTTATAATGGCCGGAGTTGAAGTTAATTTATTACAAGAATGAGACGGACACTGGACAGAAGAATCTTAATATATCCGAGGAAAGTCTTCTAATCAATTCTACTCTTTTATTCTAGCTGATGATTTGTATGGATCTTCCTCTATACATTGAACTTGGTCTGGGGGCTGTAAAGCTCCCATGGACTCAGGGTGGTGTTTCGGCTATAGGGTCACATGACACGTAAATTAAATAAGCCAAGTTAATGCTTCAGGTAGCCAAATGTAACTCCAACAGAGAATCAGAGAATGGTATATTACACCTTTTTATATCATTTTGGACAGCTTAAAGGAGTTTTCTGTGTTCTTGTTTTATTGTTTTCAATGTGTAAAGCTAAACTAATTCCCTTAATATGATTACAAGTGGTTAAGACTTACCTACCAGGGGTATATTTGTCCTTTCTTGCCTATTGGGTATTAGCTGATTGCCAAGGAAGCCTAAAGCAAAACACATATTGGGTCTGATTTATTAACCTCCCTGGCGGTCTAATTATGTCAGTATTTTTATGCCAAAAGCGGTACGTTGTTTTGCATGGAAATTTATTTAACAATGTAGGCCTGTAATTCTTAGGTATAACTCACTGAAATATGTCCAATATTTAATAATAATAATTTAATAATAAACTTTAAATAAAAAAACACAAAAATCTGTTAAAAAAAGGGTGCAGAAAAATACTGAAACCTGTTATATAACTGTGCAGTAGCATGTATATATATATATATATAATATATATATTATAATATATATAATATATAATATATATAAAATATAAAGAGAGGCCTGCAGCAGGGAAATAAGTAAGTAAAAGGTGGAGGCCCCTGAGGTGGTACTGTGCTGCTTAGGGGCCAGATTGGTATGGCGGTTTTGGAGAATATGGTGATGTGGGGGTGGTGGCCGACTTTACCTTCCGGACCTGCAACCTAGTTGTTTGTTGGGAAAAATGGTTTAAGCTAAAAGTTGTAAGGGTTGTTATTTAAAGGGTTAATTTAAGAAAAGAAAAGGCTGTTATTTAAAGGTTATTTATTGGGGATTATTATTGTGTCTACTGTTGTTTGATGTTTTATTTGTTCATAATAGTATGTGTTAAATTATTATATTTATGCATAATAATAAGTTATAAGAATTGTTAATTGTTATTTTGTTAATAAACGGCTGCTTGCCAGTCACTTAAATGCAGATGGTGTAGTGAGGTTATTTTGGTAGGTTAAGAATGGAAGGGGAAGGCTGAGAAGGCGCTGGCAAGAAAGAAGGAGCACAAGTAGGTATGGGGGGAATATCGATGGGGCAAAGGCACGAGCTACCCTAGTCATGATTCCTTTGTATTGGATTCAATACAAAATAATTACAATTTCCCGCCCCGCCTGGCACACGCAGCGGCGCATGCACCAATGTCACCGGGAACTCCTGGGGAAGTGCACTCGCCAGCGGAAAATCTGAAGAAGAGGAGGCAGCCTGAGGATGGGATCCGATGGGCAGGACGTCAGAGGATGCCGATGGGACCAGGTAAGTGTTTTTTTTATGTTTTTAGCTGTGGCTCGAGGTTACCGGTTTCAGCAATTTTTTTTTACCCCAAGCCACACTCGGGATTATCGCTCAGCGCGATAAAGCTCCCCAAGACTGGAGAAGATAGGCAATGGAAAAACCTGGATGATCCAGCAAACCTGGAATCAATTTCCTAAAAATCCTTTGCTATTAGTTGGCAAAGCTTTCCAATCCTGGATCAGATTCATTCCAGATTATAGTCTGTCATTATAGTCTTTCTTCTCCAGTCTTGGAGAGCTTTAATAGATCAGGGTCATTGCCTATATGCAAAAGCCATGTGTATTGGTAATTGAACCTTGGTGTTTTTGGTGTGTGTTCACCATATATATGCAGGAGCTTCCTGTAATAAAGACCAGTCATTGCTGCTCTCTTTTCCTGCACAGGGTGACTGGTCTAATGGGTGGAGCTCAGTGATGATGAAATTGTTACTTTACTAAAATCTAAGTTTGCAAAGGCAAAGGTTGGATGTATATTCTTTGTCATCTTTGGGACTTTAAGGAATATATTTAGATTATTTTTTGCTCAGCTATAGGCACCATGGACCAAAGCCAAAATGCCACGCTGGCCAATAAAGGGTTCAGTGTCCTGGCAGCTATCATGTTTTTATTTCCCCTTCTTTAAAAACCTGCCATGGCCAATCATCCTTATTGGTCATCACGGCATTGAGGGTCCTTAATGTACAAAGATTTAACACAGAGAAGGCTGCCAGAGAAAATGAAAAAAAAAGAAAAAAGAAGAAGAAGCTATCTGTCCTTTGGTTTGATGGTCAGGTCGATGGGCAAAAGTTTTTCTTAGAATTCTGAAAGCTGGCACGGGTTTTTGAAAACAAGCCCAGGGAAATGTAATGGATTAATTCTAGTCTTTCACGTACAGCGCTGGAAAGCTGATCGGATCAATACAAATATTCAACTACCTCTGCCTGACCTTAGCCGGGTCTATTGTGAGTTCAGCTTCAACTTTACCATTTAAAAAAGAAAAAAATGTGCCTTGACCAGCGCTAAAATATATTCCGCAGGGACGCAATTAAACCCAATGCTGGTAAATGCAACAGAAACGGTCTTTTTAATATCGCTGTACAAAGGGCAGTATTAAGCTGTTAACCCATACGACAGACCCTCATTTAGTATTTTATTTTCCACCAGTCTGGTAAAATGTGATTTTCGATATCCAGGTAGGAAAAAAACTCAATTTTTTGCTGTTGTAGCTCATTAAAAAACTTGTAGACCCTTTCATAAACAAAGGTCATTGGAACCCAGACACCGAGATCCATTAAAGCAGCATCAAAGTTTATCAATTAAATGGAGAATAACTCCATGGTGTCGATTTTTAAAGCAGTGAATCTTAACATTTACCAAATATTCCCTGGAGGAGGATTTTCAAGGTCTATGGGTTTTTAATGGCAGTCATTGAATGTTTGGTGTATGTCAGATTCACGGCTTTATAAATAGACTCCTATGACCAGTTTTCCCACCCTTATATTTTTTAACCTACTATTTATAAAGTAGTGAATCTCACATTCACAGAAACATTACTTAGTAAAGAATCTTTCAGGTCCATGTGTTTCAAAGGCAGTATTTGATTTTTAACCAGGCAATGTTTCCGTGAATATCAGATTCACTGCTTTATAAATAGATCCCATAAAGCAAACAAATAGACAAAAATGTAAAAAAAAATTGTAATTTAACAATATTTTTAAAGCTTTAAAATTTCTTTACTTAATATATTGCACTGTGGTGGCTGCAGCCGTCAGTGCTCCATTATCTCTGCACAGTGACAGCTGAAGCCGATGGGTTTGTTTGTAAACAAACTCATGTGATTGCCATGATTTCATAACAAGGTAATCACATGATCGGGAACTATGCTGAATGGTTCCCGACCATTACTGTACACACAACACTTGTAAAATATGAATTCATGTTCTTTTGGCACAAGGATGTATAAATTACCATTATCTATGAGTTATAATGAACTTTCATGGAAAAGGAACCATTGGACGACCAACCTAAGTGTCGGATTTACTGATCATTTGCTCCAAAAAGTGCTGCCTCAGATCCAAGTTGATCTGGTAAGAGGTACAAAGGTGCACAGATCTGGTGACCCTTCTTATGGCAGAGAATTAGGGGAAGGTGGACATATATAAAGCTATCCAACTGTCCAATCAGAGTGCTTGTTCTAGATCAGGCCAGGAAATAGCATGTTCACATAGGGTGGCACCATGTTTTACTATGACAAGAGACTTTTCCACAATCTACATTAAAGGTATTCCCATTTATTCATGTCACTCCTCACGTAGGTGAGGGATATTTTGCAGGCCTGAAGACTCTGCTATAAATTCACACAGTTGTAGCAGAGCTGAAGTGATAGGGCCAGCGGGAGTCGCTCTTGTATCTGATGGAAAGCGGCGAGGTTGTGCTCAGTCAGCACTCAGGAACACCTTGCATAAGTCAGATGAGCTCATTATTAAGGAAGATGCTTAGTCATAATCACAGGAGAAGAGCAGCAAGAACAGGCTCTGGAGGGGAGCAGAGGCTGCAAATCACAGCCATCCCTCCATGGAGGTCCCGGGGGCCGGGGGCTACACATTCACCGCAATCAGGGATCGGGACAGAAGGGGCTTAGTGAATGAGGGGTTTTGGGTGAAAGGGGCAATTGGTCCATTTCGGGAGGGAAACAATGTTATAAGTTATGGACCTTCAGAAGAAGAGGTGTGCGAGCTGAAACACCCACAAAAATCAATCACTATTTATTTACTATCAGATATTTATTTGTGGACCCTTGTATTATACACAGATTGTATTTAGAAACGGGCGAGCCATGTTTTATTGCACTAATATAGGCCATGGATGGTTTTCTAGGAACAGTGTATTGTGTAATTGATTTTCCACCTAACTCCATTCATTATTTCTTCCTCCTTTCTCTCTTACATCTTTTTTTCCTCTTCCTTCTCATTATCCTCCTTCATTTATTAATATTTCCTTCCGTCTTTCCTAAAAATAGTGTGATTGGCTTTTCAACTTCTCCCATTCCAGTCTCCTTCCCTTCCTTCCTCTCGTACTCCTTTTATTCTCTTTCCTTACCATCCTTCTTATTCATTTCTATTTCCTTCTCCCCTTCCCATTCAAATCGATTTTTCAATTTCATCCCTTTCTTTCTGATTTCCCCAACCATTCCCCCTTCCTTCCTCTCTCTCATCCTTCTTTTTTTTCTTCTTCCTTCCCATCATCCTCCTTCCTTCCTTTCATCCTTCCCTTCCTCCCTCCTTCCTTCCTTCCTTCTTTCTTTCTTTTCCTGAAAACAGTGTAATTGGTTTTCCACCTTTCTCCCTTTCATTTATTCTTTACTCTTTCATTCTTCCATTTTCTCTTCCTTTTTTTTTTCTTTCCCATCTTCCCACTTCATTATTTTCTATTTCCTTCTGTCTTTTCTGCCTTTTTCAAAAGAGCATATTTGGTTTCCCACCTTCCTTTCTTTCAGTCATCCTTTCATCTTCGCTTCCTACTTTCCTTCCTTTTCTCTTTCCTCCCATCTTCTTCCTTTATTTATTTCTTTTTCCTTCCTTCCTTTTGACCCTTCATTCTTCCATTTTTCACCCATTCTTTTTCCCACCTCACCTGACTTTTACATTTGCATTTCTTTTTCTTTCCTCCCCTTGGCTACCCAACTTCCTTTAGATATTTTTTTATTATTCCTTACTATTTCCTTCTTTCTTTTTTTCACTATTCCATCCTTTTAGTAAATATTCTTTGAATCCAGCATTTATCGAAGTTACATTTACCTGTCTCCTGGCTGTCATGCTTATCCATTGGCCTCATCACTTGTGAAATCACTAACCTGGAACAAGTGTTCAAATTCGTAATTCTGATTCCAGTCTACAGTCTTTACACCTGTCTCAACTCTCAAGGTGTTGAAGCCCCAGAAAGCTAGAGCTCGGCTAAGTTGATCAAATTGCCAACACAATGGGCCTCAAAGACTGGAGAGAATAGACTATTGCGGGTGAACCTGGGTGATCCAGTCTTGGGGAGCTTTAATATTTCTGGCCTATTGTGGGACACAATATTAGCTATCGCCATTGTGATAATGTAGCAAAGCTCGTCATCTATGAAAATCCTTTATAGTTTGCTAAACTGCACGAAATACTAAACAGCCATAACCAATGTTGGAGTTATCCTCCATAATCCAGCCTGATCCCCTCCTCGCCATGACATTAAAAAAAAAAATGGAACTGTATAGGAAATGGCATGGATGGCTTCTGTAACATTGCCCTTTATTGTCAATTTGGGCCCTTCGCTATTTCACAGAACAGCTGACCAATTACCCGCACTTTAATTTGCCACCGGTAAACAATTCCAGCTTTAGACTTTATTTCAGAATAACGGTTACATTACACGCTCACCTCCGCACCCCACAAGCAGCTGATTCATGGCAAGCTCCAGGCTTTATTGCTGGGGCAGCAGCAGGGGAGGTACGTGCCATAAATTAGGTCCACTACAGAGGGTGGAGGGATGAGGAACCCAGGAAAAAATAGAAAAACTTATCATATGGCCACTGAAATTGCCTGACCGGCCCGTATTAACCCTTTTCACGTGCAAGTGCCAATGGCATGAAAACTGACCAACACAACACAAGTACAATGAAATTTTAAAAGAATGAAAATTCCAATAAAATTTCCAATACAATAAATTGTCATAGCCATGTAGAAAAATTAGAATTAGGAAGATGGAAGCTGGGGTCACCATTCCTTCTCACGATGCCAAGGAAATGGAACAAAGCCCTATTCAAAAGACAAAATACAAACCTTCCTTGGCTGACTTTTCCTCCTTCCCGTTTTTACTTCCTTCACATTTTCATTCTTCTTCCTTCTCTCTTCCTCCCTTCCTTACTCCTTCCACATTTTCTTACTTTACCCTTCCTTATTTTCTTTTATCCTCACTACCTCCCTTCACTTATTTTAAATGCGTCATTTCCTCCCTTCCTTAATTCCTTTACATCCTTCCTCTTTTGCCCTTCTTTTTTACTCAGTCTCTTCCTTCACTTGTTTTAAATACTTCCTCCCTCCCTTCCTTGCACCCATCCCTACTTCCTTCCCCATTACTTCTGTGACTTGCAGGAAGTATTTCTTTTTTTGCCTCTCCCCCAGTGAGCATCCCTTCTGCAATAATCTCTCCTGCTCAATCACTCCAGAAAACTGGTAAAGGAGACTCAGGAAACTGCAAAATATCCGGCAATCCTGGCATCCCCTGCGCTTGCCGGGAGTGAACAAACTCTGGCCTGTCATGTCACCCCAGCCCGGCCAATCAAAATGGCCAAAGATCACAAAAAGGAAGACAAGAAAAAGACAATGGTGCCCTGTGATGGAACGGGGATCGGACATATTAGTGGGTTTAGTTGTGCTTTAAGACTTCACTGGAGCCTGACCAATGTAACAACTCAGGAATCACACATTACCATCTTTGACCATCATCAGGCAATAGACACACTGACCCATATTCACCTTGCTAAGGGGCATACAGCCACTATTTTGGGACCAGGTTTCCCTTGCTAGCCTTGACAATTTGTATATATCAAATACAAATTTTGGCACTAATTTAGCCAAATGGCCCTCAAACTGAACAGAGGCAAAGTTGATTAATGCTATTATTGAACATGGATACCCTCAATATATATATAATTGGTCCCCTTTGTTATGGAGGTGTTGGGATGGGGTGAAGATGCCCCCCACTATATATTTGGGATAATTCACACTTTGTAGCACATCAAAAACTGTCTTCTCCTTTTATTCTTTTCTAGAGTTGATTAGCTCCAATAAAACTTGTTGAACTGCTGTGTGTTTTTTTTCCATGTAGGAAATTGTCTTTTTTCCTTCTTGGTACAATCAGCTCTTTGCTGTTTAGACAATGCTGATTATTGATCTTCTGGGAATTGCAAAAGCTTGCACCAAGTGCTAAGCAATGAGCCATATAGACAAGGTAATACGTGGAGAGCGAGTTGCCTGGATACAGGATTCATAAAAGGAAAATGTATTATCAGACACCGAGTAAATTACCTTTTAATATATGTGAATTCATGACTGGTGGGGAGAGCCCGGGTAGTTAAAGCAAAAACTACGTTTTCAGATGGAGACGACGGCATACCATCAGTCTTTATTGCAATATTTGCTGGAGTCTTGTTTTTTGACATTTCATGTCACGGATATTCTTTTTTGCTTCCCCAAATCTTTAAACTTGTATACTTAAGGTGCTAAACCCTGTAAAAAAAACTTATCTTAAAGAGCTGAATCAATATATTACTAGAGGTTTACTGTAGAATTGTGGCCAGCTTGTGGACATTTACCTAATAATATTCTCTAACTTCAGTAGCTGCAGACACTATGGAATAATTCATCCTCAAAGCCTGGTTGCAGCACTTAGCTCTTTACTATGCGCTTGCCCAATGTCGATGTTCGAGACTAAAAGGCAGGGTACAGAGTCATTGCTGGGAGAGGGGGAAACCAGGAGCTGAGCTGCTGAAGTATTGATGGGCAGACAATGCAGGATGGTCCGAACTGATGAGGGGGAAGGTGGAATCAGGTTGAGTGGAGCTACAGAGTGACTTGTCATAGGAAAGAGCTGAGTTGCTTAAAGTGAAAGTGCTTCTGCTGTAAGCTTGAGGTTGAATTACTCCACAGTGGCAGCAACTACAGAGGTTAGTGAGTGTTTGTGAGTCCTCATGTTAAATAGTAATATGTAAAACATCAGAAGTCTAAAAACAGTACTGCTTTGAGCTGACCCATAGATTTGTACCATGGTAAAGGATATGTTGTACATTGTGATTCATTTTCAGGCTAAAATTGGGAAAATGTTTGAACGCCCACAACCAACTTAGCTTAATTTTTTCTTTTCCTTGATAGAGAAATGTATTTTACAAATGACAAAACTCAAATAAAGCCAAAAAATTAATGGATCTGATTGAACACAAAGATCAGATTAAAAATAATATAAAAAATTTGGTGCACCATATTTTTCGATATGAAGCCACCATTTAAGGGTCCTATGCTAGGCCCATTTATTCAGGCGTGCAGGGGTTAATGCTGCGGTTTAGCCAGCCTACGTGTAGCGAGGTGGCGGGTGATTAAGTTACCTGCCTATGTAGAATGAGGCTGCAATTTCACAGCAGCGTCTCCGGCCAAATATAGCGGAACCCCAAGAGGGGAGCTGGAGTAACTCCCTGCAGTTAGTGGCCTACTTTCAGCTCCATTAATGGAAGAAGGGGGCCAGGAGGAATGATGTCATGAGATTAGCTTCCTAATTAAACATTGTCTCCCCTGTTGCTGCTTTGCCTATAGGTTGTCGGCTTCATGGAAAGGGATGGGTAATATTCTTCCTGAAAGTGATGTCTTTGTTTTAACACAGGACTGAGCCGGAATTCCTGAGCAAGGTTACAAAGTGCATCTATCACAGGGGTGTCAAACTCAAATACACAGAGGGCCAAAATTAAAAACTTAGACAAAGTCATGGGCCAAACTTGAAGTTTATTGAAAAATTTAGGGAAGTTTTTCCTTCTCATTAGATGTAAAACCTTTGCAAATGGAAACAAAGAGATTTAACATTCAATCTGGAACAAGCCTATAATAGAGAAATAGCACCGCTACTACAATTCCCTGCTTCTATTAAACAGTCCAATGCAGGGCCACGCATAGGCAGAGAGGCCACTGGTCTATAGACATGATGTCGGTAATCAAAGTAGCGACGCTTTTTCAATGCAGCGGGGGGCCAGCTGCAATTCATATTTAGAATTCCTTTGGGGGCCAAAAAAAATTCTTTTTGGGGGCCAGAGTTTGACACCCCTGACCTTTCATCTACAGGCAATGGGAAGAGAAAATGAAACAGAACAGGATGCATAAGAATGTAAGCCAGTAATGTAAATGTTAAATCTACAACTGCAGTCTAACTTGCATAACTTTCAAATAGTTATAAATCTTCCGCTTTTATCATTACCTTGACCAGACCCACTGTTTTAAAGGGTGACTCTGTTCCTATGTTCATGTCTGTCCATTTGGGAGGAGAACAGGAATGCAATTGTGTCAACATTTTATGTATATATAGATATATATATGGTATATACAAATAGTGGCTTTGTTGTATCTCAATGGAAGTTTTCAGGCATGGGCTGCACCCAAGGCTATGTCTTCTTTCCAGGTCTGCACTTAACCTCACCCTTTTCCTTGTTCAAAATCCACCATTGCCACCTAGCAGTCCAATGCAAAACTCCAATGTCTGGTAAAGGCTTAGCCATTGGACTGTTAAATGGTGGGACAGGACCCAACTGGGCATCCGATTGGCATAGTTTTGCATAAAAGGTTTGCATGAAAATGCAAAATTCCCACATATAAAAACTCTAGATGAAAGCCATAAAAATACAAAAAAATTATAAAAAAAATTTTCCGGGAGAGTTTGTGAGGTCACTGTAACTCACCATGGGTCTCCAGGAAAGATATGGATTCTAAATCTTTTGAAAAGACATTACAGCACTGCACAAAGGGTACTCTTGCGGGTTTTATTACTCTTGTTTCTTCTAGGACCCCACAGTGAGTACCAATGATGCCAGCCTTCTAAGGCTTTAATCAGTAAGTGAGGAAATCCTAGATAAGATGACCTTAATTTTAATTTTGACTCAAAAAAATTAAATGTCAACTTCAATGTTATTTTCCTAATTATATTATGCCATAGCAATGGGACATATTGTAAGTGCAAGCCATTAAGGAAGAACCATCTGAGGAGGTGTCATTATTGTGCTTTGAACTCTCATTGTAATGATCCAAAGAGTATCGGGGCTGATGTGACACTATCAGCTTAATTGGAAACCACCTACGACCGGAGAAAAGGTGAAAAGGAAGAGTTTTTTTTAGGACTGGGGTGTGCTAAGCACATTTACATTAAATAATAGTAGCATCAAACCTATTGTATTATTGGATACCAGAAGAATGGGATGGGGTGGAATCTGCCATTGTGCCACTGCAGTAGAGTTTTGGAATTATGTTGCATGAATGGTAAAGTGCACCTAATCTGACTCTTAACATAAGACATATTTTGCAGGTCAAAATGGGTTTCCAGAACAGAAAGGGTTACATTGGGCAGATTTCTACCCTTAATGTTCAAACCCTCTTGACTTTTTTTGGCACATACCATGGAAAGAAAGAAGTAAAAAAGTAAGAGGAAGAAAGTAGGAGAAATCCTGGTACTCGGCAAGTTTTTTACAGGTGTGGAGCCGCTTTGTAAATCGTAGATCAGCATTCTGGGAAAGTGTTCAGTTAACATTTATCACCTCTTCCCTGACTCATCAGAGCCGGTTCGCTCCCCGGAGAAGCGCTGTGCTAATTCATTCGAAGATTTACACCGGCCCCTGGGAGAGCGACCGCCTCTCTGTAAATGTAAAGAAAGTGTGCTCTGCTGTCCCAAAACACAGTACAAAGAATAATGGTGAAGTTGTAATATAGTAACCCAGATCTACCAGGAAGTATTCATCATTCATTGTTCTAAACTAATGTTTCCCAACCAGGGTTTCGTGGAATCCTATTGTTTCTTCAGAGTTTGCTAGGGGTTCATTGAGCAATGAGCAATTTGTTACTCTCAGGTCAGTTACCTATCTGTAAGAGTGGTAGCCTTCCCACTTATCAGCAATGTAGAAGGCATTGTTCCCGATGTCCAATAAGCCAATATCTTTTGAACTATGGATATAGTAATTATAGCAGGGGTTCCCTGAAGACCTGAATGTTATTTCAAGGGTTCCCCCATGTTAAAAAGGTCGAAGAACACTGTTCTCAACACTCTACACTGATAAACAATGATTGGGTACTGTTGATTCACGACTTTTTCCGATTTTTCTAAAAAAAAAGATTTTATTGAGGCTAGAAATATCTACAAACGTATATAAAACACTATATGGCCAAAGTTTTTGACCACATGACCATCAAACCTTAATAAACTTGTTGTACATTTCAAAAATCATAGCCATTAATATAGAGTTGCCCATACATACTGTAGTAATTAGAGTAGCTTCTATTCTTATAGGAAGACTTCCCAAAAGAAGGTGCCTGTGGGAAGTTTAACCAAAAGAGCATTTCTGAGCTTAGATATTGGATGGGAACACCTGACCCACAAATGGCTTCCAACGCATCCCAACATTGTGCAGTAGGGTGAGGACAGGGCTCTCTGAGCACCACTTGAGTTCCCCAACACCAAAATCATGGAGCCATGTTTTGTTCATGGGGGGCCCTCATGAGTGATACCTGAACTCCATCATTTAGAGAGGTGCCCACATACCATTGTCTATATATTTGTGAATGTCAAGCATCCTCAAACTTTTACCATATAGAGCACAATACAATTATGCAAATTTGTCTTCAAATTTCTTTTCAGATTACATTTTCAAAAATTCATTGAAAAAGTAGACTTCCTGCTAATACTCTAGATTTCCCATTTGTAAAGACTCCGGCTGTAAATGTAATGTGAATTCGTCCATGCGTTCCCTTATCATGAAACAGGTAGAACAGCAGCGAGCCCCTGGCGATGACAAATACCGCACAATACGGACATAGCAGCAATTAAGGATAAATAAAAGATAAAGCAATCCTTATTATACTCTTCTTTAAAGTCCACGCCAGGCCAGCTCACAATTCTTTGCTGGCCCGCAGCAAGTGAGAAGTGAGCGGAACCTTTCTAAGTGATAGCGTTATTAATAAAAAGAGCTACAGTCACTGGCGGATGCATTTTTTTTTTTCCTCGTGCGGCTCAAGAAATTCTTGGAATCCCAGAGCAGTTAATATATCTGAAGTGGAGCGGCTGCAGGGCAACCTATTTCTATGATAATGTGTGTTCCGCAGACATTATTGTCATGTTCCCCTACGGAATTGATAAGATCACGTGATGCATAATGACCCGTCCAGCTGGCAAAGTTACGTCCAAACTTCGTCAGTTTAAAATAATGTTTGTGAATGTTTCCAATCCTCTGTGCTGAGTATGACATATGCAGGGCAGCATATGTAGGGTTTGGGGAGTTTTCTATGGCTGAATTCAAGGACAAAGATAAATGCAAAGATAAAATACATATACAGGGAGCAAAAAATATGCATTTCTGTCTATTTAGTTCTGATTTACAATTACAATGATCAGTTATAAAAAAATAATGATGCATTAATAAACACAGAGCTGATTTTATCCCAATAATTTGTGCACTTGGTTTGGTCATTTGGCTTAGAGTCAGCTTTTGTATACATTTTTAGGGGTGCCCTTAGGAATACAGGTTACTTAATCTGCACTTGGATCTACACATCCATCACAGATATTATGAGAAGTCCCAATTTTGCAATTGGAATGCCATTTTTTAATGGATCATTCAGCTAGAAGATTGGGATATCTTCATGCTGGTGGGAATATCCAAAAACATGGAAGAGGCTGTGTGGAATATAGTACAGAAGCATCATGAGTCTATGCCTACTACTAAATTATGAGAAAATGGTATCTGGTCATGTGACCAGCAGGAAGACCCTAGCCCTTCTAAAGGGCCATTTGGAACTCCAAACAGTTTTTAGGAATTTCATTTTCAGTGGAGATCAATTACTCAGTAAACATGCGTAGAGTAAATGTTTGTATTTTGACTATTTGCCATGTTTATGTATAGACTCACCTGCATTTTGACTTTTTTGCTGGGGTCTTTCTTTAACATCTCTGTAGCAATGTAAGGAAAATATTGGAAAATATATAAATATAGATTTTCTAAAGCTTGCTTGATATTTTACCTAGATTTATAGACTCATTTCTTACGCTACTTAACCCGAATGAGATTTTTTTCCAAAGAGCTCTTTTAGGCCAAATGGGACCCCCCACTTCACGCTCCTTTATTGAAATCCGATTGGACTCTCACATTTTCTTTATTAATATCTCATTTTTCAAATGGTAGTTCAACCACTTTTTAAAGGATAACTAATACCTATCATATAAAATAAAGTTATCCTTCCTTTATTGGAATGTTTACTTAGATTTACTGATTCAATCTTCATGTGCCAGAAACTAAATGTTCTGTCTATTGGCAGACCCGATGAAGCTGATCCATGGAGCATCCCCTGTAATACTGTTTGAATGAATGCTTGTTGGCATCTGACCTTCACACCTATATGATCTTGTTGTATGTTTCAAAACCATGGTCATTGTTATTTATATTGTTATTGCTTTTACCCTTCACCCTTTTCAAGTTTATACCTTCTACTCTTCTGGCAGGGCATTGGAATTTGTGCCTATTAGGTCAAAATAGCATGTTGAGGTCAATGTTGTTGGGTAAAAATATCAGCTGACATTCCAAAACTTTCTAAAGATGTTCATTAGGGTTGAGGTCAGGAATATGAGCAGGACACCTAAGTTCCTTCACACCAAAGTCAACAAACCATTTCGATATGGAGCTAGTTTGGTGCTGTTCATGTGGCACAGTCATGATGGAACAGAAAAGTCTTCCCCAAACTGTTGCCATATGGTCTTGATGGTTGGCAGAACAGTTGTCCGAAAGGCCGTTGTATGATGTGCGTGAGATATGATGGGTAATAACTGTACTGTCCACCGAAGCCACTAAAACTCAATTACTTCATGGGATGTTCACAATTTTTTGACCTTAAAGTGCATATGGATCAGCGCTTTGGGGTGGTATGTGGGTTTATTGTGGTCTTTGGCATGAGTCATAAATGGAACATAGTTGTAGAACCACCAGGGTAAAAATCCCAGGACTGTAATCTTTATGGCCATGGAGTTTAACTTCAGTGGCCAAGAAAAGTTACATATATTTATTACTTTTAAAGACCTAAACAATTCCTTGAACATAAGCTCGAGTGACACTAATCTCTAACTCAGGTGGTTACCAGCAGGGATGATAGAATTGGAAAAATGGCTGATTCATCATTTTTTGATTCTCCAATATGTTTGTGTTTAATCTGCAAGAATTGGCACAATAAAAACAATCCTGGTTATTGTACAAGAATTGTATGATTCTCAGAAGCCTAAAAAATCAGAATGCTTATTCAAGACAGTCAAATAATTTGCAACATTGCCAAGTTTTCAATCCAAATCACTCTTCTAGTTCTACCACCATAGAAAAAAATGTGGAAATCAGAACTCTGAATTATATTATAATATATTATTTTTTGGAAGACCGTTATTGGTGACCCTTCCAAGCATAAAAAACACAAAATATTCATAGGTCTAGGTGATCTAAACAGATATAGCAATAGATGGCTTTGCAAGGTTCTCGTTTAGACTTTTTTCATTCCTCCTTTTAGGGTTCTTCTTTAAAGAAGAAAAAGTAGAGTCTTATCATGGTTTGTTCTCCTCTATATGGCGCAGCGTATGGAGGGGATGGGGTAGAGGGCCAGTGAGTGGGAGATGTTATATTAATCATTCAGAGATGATGTTATCTAATGTGTGATAATATCTCTTGGTACCACGGTTGTGGCAGAGAGCTGATTCATTTATGTGTCTGCAATAACTCTCGTCTTGATGAATCACCCCCTGAGTAACATAACAAGAAGTCATATTTTCTCTCCTGTGATATTATCACCTGTTTGATTAATGCTTCTCCGTTAGAGTCATCTGATATTTTTAAAGTGGACCTACAGAATAATTTAACATGCTTGGATGATGTGGTGGAGCTCTGATTACATGGCCGTTGTTGATGAAGCAGTTTGTGCGTAGTTTGGGTTCATTCTTTTCAAGAAATTGTGAATTTACTATTGCCTTACTGATTTATCTGATTTCCAGGATATCATGGAAATAGTGCATCTTGAAGGACTCGAGTGAGTCTCCGTGGATATTTCTAAATAGTTTGATCTAGTCACCAGATATTGCAATGTAGAAAAAATGATTGGGTAGATTTTGCGTGTCTGTCAAACTATTGCTGGCTGGTGAATATAATTAAAGTAAACCTGTCATTGTGGATGGTATTCCTAAAAGATGAAGCTTCCAAATATTTGTGGCCAGATTACTTTATGTTGTGCAGATTCATTATATTTGCATGCTGTGCATCCTGCTAATAGTGCACAGAACTTGAACTTTACTGTAAGTCTTTGGACAAGGATTGGTCATATGGGTTTCTTCAACACGGTGTTGCCTATTTCATCTTAGCAGTTGTTCAGTAGGAGACATATTTGTTCTACTATGGCATGCAACAAAAAGTTTGAGAAAGAACAGGAAAAAGTCCTTCCATATAATGGTCATTGCACATGCGCGGTATTATATGGAGAAGTCTACATTATTTTTAAATGGTTTTACTAGTGTGATTTTGTGTGTATTCATTGTAAAATAAAAGATTATGTTTTGAATTATGGTGGTGATTGTTGTTGTGCCGATATATTATTGAAGGACCTTCTCCGCCGCGTTGCTATAAGGAGCCTCGACAAATCTATCGTGTTTGAAATACCAACATGAAATGAAGCACAGAAAGCAAAATGTAATATAGTTATATAAAAAAAATAAAGTTACCTTCAGAAAAATGTTACACTAAAAAATGAGCACATGCTACAAAACACACCGCCGTCTCTTTCCAGCTAAAATTGTGTTGACATTATCAGATGGGATCTGATATACGAAGGACATTATGCTTTATTGGCAGCTAAGTGAAGAAAAATATGACATAAGTCAAAAGGCCTCAGAGCCCACATCGATGGCTGTGTTTTAAAAGGTGGCTGAATTTCCCCATGGCAAAAGAGAAGTTAATAAAGAAAATGAGAGAGGTCTATTGAATTTCAATAAATGAGCACAAAGCAGGGGTTCCTGTTTGGCGCTTCAATGATGGCCCAAAATAGCTCTTGGAAGGAAAAAAAAATCTCTCATTTAGGTTAAGTAGTGTATGAAGCCGGTCAATAACTCCAGGTAAAATATCTCACATCCAACATGCTGCCGAGAATCTATATTTATACACTTTTCAATATTTACTCACACTGACATTACAGAAGAAAACCCCAAGAGAATGCTAAAACCTCCATCAAGTCCATATCTTTTTAAAGATACATTTAAGTCAAAATTTAAAATGAAGCATTAACTTGCGTAAAGGGAACTTGGCCCGCTTTGACAAAGGCTTTGGGGTTGTGTTCTTACGGTGGTATCCTGCACCATAAAACATCCAGGCACCTCAAAGCAGGAGGGGGATTCTCAAACAAACCCACTTGTAGGCTCCATGTTGTCCGAGCTAGTTCTCAAAGCCAGCAGGCTAGAGAGAAAGGAAAAGTCACATAGCTTGATAAAGTAAATCTGGCTGAAGTGGAACCCACATACAGGTAAGCTAAGTGGAGTAGTCCAGCTTGGGCAAGAAATTGTACCATTGGTCCCCAGTTGTTTCATCATTCATACTGTCCCTAATACTCTTTTGCAGACTCACCCACTATTTTAGAATTTAGCTCAGCCTTATTCATCTTGAGACATCTAGGCTCCAACTCCACTTCCACGTCATCAACAGTCACATGATCTCTACCAAACGTAAGGCAAGGCCAATCAGCAGATGTTCCTGAACTAAATACCCTTCTATCATATGGCTGATGAGTTTGTATTTGATCATTTGGCTGGAACCAATGAACCCTTCTTGCAGGTTAGGTACCTGGACCTCTTTTGATGCCTATAAATGTATTGGAGCAGAAAATTCAGAAACGTCAATCCTAATCAATCACCAGGTACCCATTTTCAGGAAGAGGACCAGCCCTGTTACTTGCGCTTCATGCAAATTTACCATTTGCATTACTGATTTATCCGATTTCCAGGGTTTCATGGAAATAGTGCATCTTGAAGGACTCAAGTGAGTCTCCTTGTTTAATTCTAAATAGTTTGATCTAGTCACCAGATATTGTAATGTAGAGAAAATGATTGGGTGGTTTTTGGGTGTCTGTCAACTATTGCTGGCTGGTGAATATAAATAAAGTAAACCTGTCATTGTGGATGGTATTCCTAAAAGCTGAGTTTCCAAATATATGTGGCCAGCCTACTTTATGTACAGCTTCATTATATTTGCATGCTGTGCATCCTGCTTAATAGTGCACAGAACTTGGACTTTACTGTAGGGCCTTGAACAAAGATTGGCCATTTGGGTTCTCTTTATTGCTCACCCTGCAACTTATTTCAGCAGTTGTTCAGTAGGAGACATATTTGTTCTCGTATGACATGCATAAAGCCACTTGAGCAGTGTTTCTTGACCATGGTAAATTTACGCGAGCAGGACATTCAGAAAGGTCCTAACCAATCACCAGGTACCCATTTTCAGGAAGAGGACCAGCCCTGTTACCTGTGCTTCATAATGTGTAACTACTACTTGTTTAAATGACTGATGGTATCCTAAGGTCAACTTTAACTCAAACAAAAAGTTGCCCTCACCTTCTATCACGTTAGGTTATCATGTGATCCAGATAAGCCAAGACATTCCGTGGCACCAGCTGTAAAGACTTCAAAGAATCATGATTTCAATTCATTCTCTCTCATTACAGTACTATGAAACTTTTATGGAGCTTTGTAGACATGTTTTCCAATTGGCACAAGAGGAAGACTGATTCCAGACCTAAACAAGATGAATTGTACAACGCTTTCTATCCAAACCATCTACTACGGCAACCATAGATCGCGTCAAGACAAATGTCACAAGTTCTTCCTCACTCAAAAGCGAAGCCATATATCCCAGAGAGCAGCATTAAGAGATAATAAATACAATCTCCTGTTACTGATTAATGTGGACCTCAAGTCTATGCAATTATCATCAAAGACCCAAAAAAAAAAAAATTACGAGACAACTGCCAACCAAACTATTTTTCATTTAGGGCGCATGAGGAATGTAAGTTAATAGAGGAAATAGTTGTTCCTATTTCAAGTGTTTAGTTGATTTTTGGTAAAGTAGGGTATTTAAAGCAAAGTATATCACAATCAGGTTAACTCCAATAGATGTATTGGCCTTCTTGATCAGAAAATACGAGACATCTCCAGGTCAATGTCCAAACAATAGTCAATAGCAAAATGAATAGTTCACCCCAATACAGATTAAAAGATACATAGTTTTCTACTTTCAAGCAGAAGCCCCATGGTTTTATATCAATGTAAATTTTGGGGAAAATTTTCTTGACCGGAGAACAGGAAATATCTACAACAGGATGTTACCAACATGGTACATGGTAACATTTGATTGACCCTCCAACTGTCTAAATACAAAATGCATAGAGCAAACTTATTTGGTCCACCACGCTGCCTCTATGCAATATTGGTATTACTTTTCAACCTGATTACTAATGGAATTGGGCTTGGTCGGTGTTGCGTTTTGTTGGGTGCCTTTACATTAAAGCTCAAAGCTGCCAATGTATGTCTGAACCCAATCTAAATGTTGCAAGCTGATCAGATCTATTTGAAATTGGCAATCTGAAAACACAAAGGTATACATGGGTCGGGCAAATTACAAAACAATACAGAAGATCTCTTGTACAATTTTTTCGGGATCTCCAACAGAGGACGCAAAAGTCCATTGTGTGACTTCTGTCCATGCCATTCCAGTCTGGAGACTTCTATCCAGACCCAAGATGAAAACCTGAAAGTAATTGTAACTTCTCCACCACATTATTTAAAACATAATAAAATAATCTGTCCGGTATTAAGCTTATTTCAGACCGGGATAAATATGCATAATATGTCAGAGCTAATGTACAACGGAGGGCCAATGGCTACCGATATTCCTGCATTGGAATAAATGATGCCAAAGGATTACCCACTTTCTATGGTGCCAAAAAAAAGAAAAGGTTCCAGTTGCCCCAGGACCCTGAAACAAGGTAGGTTGTTTCCTGTATTAAATCCCATGGATAAGATGAGCATTTTATTCTGCATAATTTGGAGGTATGGGGATCCGAGGGTTGCTACTGAAAAGGTAACTATGATACAGGTCTATTTATAAAATAGTGAATCTGACATTCACCAAAATATTTTTTGGTGGAGACCCCCATAATATATATGCAAAGTCTGTTATTACTCATTTCCTTTTGTACATTTTTGCTGTGATTGTTATGGTGCTCGTGCGGCCTGAGATATTCAGAGTCAGTGTCGTGGAAGTAAAGTGAAAACTTCTAATGGGAGCACTAGCTCAAGATTACTGAGAAATTTCATTGCCAGGAAAGTCACCAATGGCAGTCTATATTTTTCTCATGACATTTCCTTTACATCCAGCACCCGACACTTTGATCCATGACTCCTTTTTTTCTCCTCAAAGGATAACTCCGGCAGAGAGCAGAACAGACTTGCCAGGAACTATTCCTCGCCACATATATACTGTACGATGTCATATGTTCCTGGGAAAACTTACAACAGTCTATACTAATACTAGCTTCAATCCTTCACCTCGCAGGGATTGCATGCTGCTGACTTTCAAAGTAAGTGAAGATCTTGATAAAAAAAAAAATGCTGCAGATCACAGCGTTCTTCGCGTAATAAATTTTGTCTTGCAACCGTTGTAGTTTTTCTGCACATTCAGCTCGGTGAAACCTTGTTGCAGCAAATTTATATATAGAATGAATGATTTTGACCAACAGCGTCAATGTGCCAATCACAGCCTTAAAGAGACCCAAACATAAAGAGATAGCAGAAACCCATTGGAAGTTTTGTAAAAACAGAAAAACCTGTTGTCACCCTTGGTCATCTGGTATTAGTGTAGGAAGTTTTATGGTGTTATATATTTATACAGATCTAGCCATCAGACCTAAAAGAGAGGCCATTGTGAAGGAAAGAATTGAAGGTGGCTTGGATCTAAAAGAACTACAGTTATAGTGAACCATGGGCCATGGAATATTGGGTCCTATTTCTTATTGGGACCCAAATCCCCATATCTCCAACCTATACAGGTATTTGTCTACTAGATCCATATTCCCTACCTCCTTCCCTGCGCCTAATCCTTTTTTGGCCCCAAATCTTCATGTTTTCGTTTAGACCATGAAATGGAACCATCATGGTATAAGGAGTCTAGGGGCAGAATGAGAAGAATACAATGGCATTGAGATCTAGAAGACTTTGCTAGAAGGCAGGCTTTAAAGGATCAAGCTAGGTCTAAACAATAAATGCATGGGGGAATCCATTCTGTGGCCATCAATCATTTTGCTGCAACTCAAAATATCTTCAATCTGACAACTATAATGGCAAAATATTGAGGTCAAGGTATAGTGCATCATTAGCAGTAGTTCAGGCTGTACCACCTTTTGGTTTAACATTTGTAGATTGCTTTTGCATTTTTCTATGAAAGAGGTTATTGTGACCTGGAACTTTTCCAGGAAGAGAATCGGAATGTGATCACATGACTTAGTTAATGTCATGATGCTCCAGCCATGGCACTCTGGGGACATCAATTTGAAGAATTACAAATAATAACTGGACCAGTTGGATGTTTTTTCACATTCATTTACTCAAATATTCAATAAATGTTGAAGATGTTTCATCTTTCACTTATACAGATAAGGGCAGCAATATTTCTACTATAGATGGAAATATAGAAACCCCACATGCCTGACAGATGTTTTCTTTTGTGGTTGTGATCTTTCATTTTACTTTCAATTTCACAGTTGTTCTTTAAAGTCTTGTCCTAAAAAAAGACAACATTAAATCCCAGATATTTTCCCATGGGGACGCATGTCTGAATACATAATGCAGCATGTCTGGATCCTTCACCACTAACGGCACTGAGCTCCATTCTCTGGGGATCCGCCATGCTTGGAACTAGTTTTCTTTTCTTCTTTCTTAAGAATCCTTTGGATGTTGGCATCTGACCAAGCCAAAATGTTAGCAGTTCACAGTATATCACACCACATCAGAAACATGCCAACCAACCAACAAACAACCAAGTTCTGCATATATATATATATATATATATATATATATATACTTATCTTTGATATGCAAGAATCCATCCCTGTTTATAAGCTCGTTGAATTCTAATCCGTTGTGTTAGTAGTGTATGAAAAAAATATTCAAAACAATTTCTTATGCATGTGTAAATATAAAATTTCAATTCTGGGAATTGGCAATAGTTAGTAACTACCAGCTGATGTCATACCCCTTGCATGGACTCTGATTGGTCAGGTCTTTTCTGTAATGGAAATAATGAGAAACCATTGACCTACTGTCAACCTATTACATCACGGACTAATGTACAGCCTTTGCACATTTGCGAAATGCGTTGGGGCAATAGGAAAGATCGTAGCTAAGAAATCAGTCTAACCCATGAGAATCTTGATCTGGACTGCAAATATTGATGCATTATTGTATATCATTAGAGAGTTTCTGATATGTTTTGTAAGAAAATTTCCAATAAAATTTACTTGTTCTGCATATATATGTTTGATGTTTTTCATGAAAACAACCATTACAGCCCATTCTCCTTCCAGACCAAGAACAAATATAGAAATATTTTTGTACCACCCTTCAAAGAATGATTGACGGCAGCTCCTTTCCTGAGTCGGGATGTCAAAAAGTACTCAACAACAGTTGGCTGAATGCAACGACGCACTCCTTTCTTGCAAGCGGTGCTGGGAATAAAGCTATTGCGGTCATAATTCTAATTTTTTTTTGATTATTTTTAAATTTATTTTAAATATATTTTGAAGCAAGTGAAGACATTGTGTCATCACATAGCATGGGGCAAATGACCCTTCATCAACTTCCTTATGGAATGGGTCAAGTAATCCCCTGCTTGTTAGACAATGTATGGAGGGCAGAGATCACCAACTGTATGGTTGAGAGTCCAGTTTTATTCTTAATAATCATAGAAGTAAAATCAGAGCAGGCCTCATTTCCATTCTCCAAACATCTACTCCAGAGGACCCACTCCAAATCCAAGTTTCATTCTTCACCTACCCAAGCCTTCATGAAGGACGACTTCAAACTCTAAAATGCATTGGATATCACTTTTTGATGAAGAAAAACTGAACTGGACTCAATTATATGCCTGGAGCTCTATTCACTCTACACAACTCTATGGACAACCTCATCAAACCCAATATCAACAGTTTTATACCAGCATTCAACCAACTTATATAAATTACATACTGTTTGGTATAGGTCTAACGGTTTTCCACAACCTGCCACTTGGAATGGGGATAATGATATTCATTGGCTGCCACACATAGCAAGTCATGTGACTATTCATGAATTAAATACTGACACTCTAACATGGTATTGGTCAATAATCTCTTAACAAATTCCATCTATTCGTATAAACTGATGCTTATTAAGATCTAGGTAATCAAGTCATGTGACTTCTCATCCACTGCCATCAAATGCCAAATCCAAAGTAAAACAGACTTTAAAAAGAGGGATCAGCCTGTCCATCCATCATGCAAGAGGCCTCATGTATTCCATTAACTGCCTCCAATCCAGCAAAGCAAGCGTTAAAAGCATCCATCTGGCTCAGCGCAATAAGATGCCCGGGATAAAAAAACAAGACAGGCAACACGAGCCAAAAAATGGAAAATCTTGTTGACAGGTTTAATACGTGACCTTCTTGATCTGCTAAATGCTGTCACAAAAACATTTATTAATATGCAAATGTGAAGCGGCAGTCTGGAAGGAGCCAGGTTGCGCTAATTTGCACATTAATATCATATCTTTTTAGGTGGCTCAGCAATTCATAGCTACAGAGGGGAACGATGATAGGGCCATGCCGGTGCAGACAAACAGCGTAATTTCAATGAGTCTACACCCTGCACCTTGCACATGTTTCCAGCAAAGCCCCCGGACACATTAGGATATCAATGCCACAGCAAGCATTATCCGGCTTTTTACTACAGGACGTTTGGCTTAAATTTACCTTTCATTGCTTAGGAAATTTTTAAAGTGTTTTTACACATGAACTTGGTATATTTACTTCTTGCACAGTACAGAGGTTGAATGCCAAAAATACAGCAGTTACCAGGGGTTCCTTGAGCAATTTGTACCTTCCAGGTCAATTTAGGTTACCACAATGATCTTTTTGGCTATCTGTCTATTCTTGCCAATGGTCAGTAATGTAAGAATCATTTTTCCCATTGACCACCACACTAATATACAGTGAGCTGTGGAAGGAGTAATTATAGCAGGGGTTCCCTGAAGAGCTTAAAGTTATTTCAAGGGTTCCCCTATGTTAAAAAATTGAAGAACTATGAGGTTAATGACCCTATCCCAAACCTAAGCAACTAAAAGTAAGTAGAAAGGTGCCAATCACCTCCAAATGTCAAAACAATCCTTAGATTTAGAGATGTAGGTAGGTTTATTATATGCAGATTTTGACTTTTCCTGTAGAAGTCAAGTATAACCTCTCCCCTTCAGTGTTCTTTTTGTTGACCTGAACAACTGACCAATGAGAGCACATTAAAGGGGAATGGTTAAGGCAGTGTTTCTTCATCTTTTTAAAAAAGGAGAAACCTTAAACTGGCTCTCAGGTCTTCAGGGAACCCGGCTATAATTTGTCCACAGCTCACAGTACATTAGCATGGTGGCCATTGGAAAGAATCCCTCTTACATTGCCATTGGGAAGGGAAGTGGCCATTGGGAAGATGTAACTTATAGATGGCCAAAAAGAACATTGGTGTAATTTAACTCACCTGAGAAGCACAAACTGCTGATTGCCCAAGGAACCCGTAGCAAACTCCGGAGGATCCTTGGGGTTCTGTGGAACCTTGGCTGTGAAACACTGGGTTAAGTTAAAGCTCAGGTAGCTATATATATATATATATATATATATATATATATATATTAATGCAAGTTAATGTGAATTTCATCAGTGCCTGGAGTTTGGCTTTAACATTTAGCTAGCAGCCTACCTCTCCTGCTAACAGAAAGAAAGCATCACACTGCTCCTTGTTGCTATCTGGGAAAAAAAGTTGTTAATTAAATGGCGAGGCAGTGGATCCTTTCTGGGAGATATCATTTGCACTTAAAGAATGTGTTACTCTGGGTTCTCGGAGCAGCCATGAAAACAGAACCACGGGCAAGGCAGCAAGTCATTAATCCTGTACAGGCCTTTAATTTATTTCATTTATACAGTGCGAAATTCCGCAGAGCAACAGAATAAAGAAGTAGGAGTTCAGCCCCATGCTGCTTTCCCCTCCTGGGCTGCAGATCTTAAAGGGAAATCCTTTTATGAAGATGGGTTTTAGGCATTCGTTACAAGCAGTTTCGGTTGACCTGGCCGGGTCTAGACATTGTGACCTCCTCTGCTCGGTAGTTTTGGATATTCCCATGATATAGGCATTGTAGATGGTGAATATAAAATATAAATATGTTTTGTAACTTTCAAATAAAGATCAGCTTCATACAGCACAGCTCTTTATTGGAAGATCTTTTCCTTCTCTGCTGCAGTTCTGTTACATTTACAGGTCTTGTCCCTCCCACCGATGGATAGGCAAAAGATGAGCAGAACTCAGTTGCGTTTATCTCTTCATCATTCTGCTTTTTCCTTCCATCAGATCACTCATTGGTAGTGTTGGTCGAATATCTCACTATTTGATTCGACAGCTATTCGATCGAATAGGGGGATATTGTTCGGGTGATCCAATGTCAAATTCGACCACCATTAAAGTCAATGGTGGGAAAATTCGGGTTATTCTCCTGGACTGTGAAAAACTGCAAGATTGCTCTTGCAGCCCTTTACTAGTTGTATGTGTTTTTGGATAGAGTTTCTCTATCCAAGAACAAAGGAGTCCTGTGTTCCTGGATAGAGAAACTATATCCAGGAATAGGGATAGTGCTCCCTGATTGGCTGAGGAAAGCTTTCCTCAGCCAATCAGAGAGCACTAGAGGTTTTGAATGGGGGGACTTGTCCCCCCATTTAACCTCTAGTGCTGGGGATTGCACACTGTTCTCAATGAATGCGGCCGAGGCCGCATTCATTGAGAGGATCCCTGGCACTAGAGGTTGATTAACCTCTAGTGTCGCAGATCTCACACTGTTCTCAATGAATGCGGCCGAGGCCGCATTCATTGAGAGGATCCCTGGCACTAGAGGTTGATTAACCTCTAGTGTCGCAGATCTCACACTGTTCTCAATGAATGCGACTGCGGCCACATTCATTCATTTATTCGGGGCACTAAAGTCTAAATGGGGACAAGTCTCCCCATTCATTCACCTCTACTGCTTTGTGATTGGCTGAGGAAAGGTAAACCCTGATGACAGCTCAAGCGTCATCAGGATTTTCCTGATTGCCAATTACAGAGCACTAGAGGTGATGAATGGGGAAACTTGTCCCCATTTAACCTCTAGTGCCCGGGTATCCCACACTGACAGGAGGATTTCCACGGCTGTGCAGCTTTTATAACACCCCGTTATACAAAAGCTATTTTGTTATTTTGTGTCATCATGGAACTATCCTGTTCATGGAGGGTTAATTTTGGCTCTGGCATTTTGCAGATGCCCCACTCCAGCCCAAAAGGTTAAACAGATTCTTCCATTTGCACCAGTATGCAAGCGGCTTCTGCTCAAGTAGATTTAATACGCCCTCGGGAGATCATTACAAGACAGACACAGAGGAGACAATTCTCGACACAATCCTCTAGAAGAAATAAAAAACAGTTCTGAGAATATTTAGCACAACAGTAAGATCCGTCCTCCCTCCCCACATTCCGACATTCCATTAATGATCCCCCAACACCCACAAACGCAGAGAGTTGAGCTTTTAAGTCCTCTGTGTGTCTCTGCGGCTGCTTTGTTTCCCCAATATCTCCCGTTCCCTCCTCTTATGTCTTCAGCCTTTTGTTACTTAGCAGATATGTCAGAGCCGGGTATTCAAATAAAAAGCGGTTGGGAAGTCTGCGATGGCTTGAAATGGAGATAAAATCATAGAGCCGATGGCCCTGGGGGGACAGAGATGGTTCTGCGCAGAGTTGTGTGTGTGGAAGAGATGCAGCACTTTGTGTAATTCCTGTAATTGTGTACTGAAAAGCTTTTTCCGAGACTTCTTACACTTGTTGTGTCTGAAAGGATCATTGAACTGAGAAGGTAGGGGAAAGAGAAGGAGAAAACCACATTGGATGCATTGGTGTCTAATTTTAATAAAGGAGGACCTCATAGTCATGGTAATGACCTTCAACATTTTTGTGGTCACCGACCCGCAACTGCATGATCCTGCTCTAAAATTTCAGGTCCTTCCTGTAATGGGATGATAACTGTAATCCTAATTGTTCTATTGCATTATCAGGCTGTCGCAGTTGTTCCCACAAATGGCCACACATTGTCCAGGCATGGTCACTATTAGGAAGGAACACTGGAGCAAGTCCATGTAGACAAAGAACATGAGCACTGAAATGCATCAGAAAGTATTTCTGTGCAATGAATGCTGGAGCAGGTCTATGTAGACAAAGAGGATCAGCACAAAAATGCAAAACAAGAGAATATTTTACTATTTATGATACACTGCACTTTCACAAAGCAAATGTTGCCCAGTAAGGGTTTAGATCTACTTTAGTGCTCCTGGCCATAACATGTACACTTACTGTAGCAGTCATGCCTTAAAAAGGCAAAAGGATGGCAAAAAACTAGTCGCCAATATTGCCTGTAAGCTTCATAACTTATCATGCTTGGTCTGCACTGTGTCTCTGTGGCCATCTTGGTGGATGTTGGCACCTTCATGCCAGAGTTGCCCCACCAATGGTTAGTATGGTAGGGGAATATTCAAGAAGCAGCAGCAGAGGTAGTAAAGCACAGATGCACAGAATGAATAGAGCAGGGGGATCCTTGCACTGTAGGTTCTCAGGCACAGCTTCCTCTCCAGCAAGGAGAACGATGAGCAGCACCAAATATTACTAGCTTAAAAGACTAGCAGTCAGAGACAATTTGCATATACAGCTATGAGCCTTTGGGCACAGGACGTTCCGTGCCATTTTCAAAAGAAATTTGAGACAAAAAGGTAAACCTTTGAGGGTACTGCATAGATACCAATAACATTTCTAGATGTTCTCTGTAAAAATGGCAAATATTCAACATGAATGCTAAATCAAAGCTTATCTAAGCTTCTATTACACAGGCTGCACCACCCCCGCCACCCGAGGCATTGACAGAAGACTCCACATGCACAGGTGAATGTACCATATTTGCATACAAAAAAATAGGCAACATCTGGGATTATTTCATAATGGTAACATAACATGGTCATAATGGTATTTCATGGTAACGTTTGCACTCTCAGGCTACAATGACTTCACTACCCCAAGGGACTAACATGGCAGGCCCACCATGATGCCTATCATACATTCACACTTGGATACGTCACACAGATATTTCGGCACAATCTCTTTTAAGTCATCAGAGAAAAGAAGAAAAAAATGATGTTCATTTATATTTAGAACATGTTATCACTGCCTGGCATTCGTTTCACTTTTCACAAAATAGCACCTTTATGAAAACTGTATCTTAATTAGCCGGCAAGCTGTTTATTTACTTATTCGTGACCGATGGATTCAACAGCAGATGCCTACAGTTGCATCTCATCACATCCTTTGCATCCAGAGACTAAAATATCTATCCTTAAAAGTATGCTGACTTTTTTTTCTTTTTATAAATTATTCATTACAAAAAAAAAAAAAACCTTAGTTGGAAAGGGGTGTTTGCTGGTTATTTCCTAGTTATCTGCTCATTACTATGTGCAGAAATGCAAAAAGTGTCAAGCTAACTTTTTAGATTCCCTCTTCGTGTGTTTTGAGAGACAGAGGATATGGAATGATTCATTGCTGGTTTGATCTGGTGACAATCTCACCTGTAGGAGCAGATGCCTATCTGCTAAATGTTGTCTGGGAAAGGTAGGAGAAATACCAAGAAATGTCAAGGTTGGAAAACATTGTGCCTATTGTTCATCCCTACAATGAAAAGTACCAAGGGGTCTAGAAACTTATGGTTGTTCACCTAAAGTGCATGCTGAACAACAGATATGTTTAATAAGACATCATCTAATGGATATGCCCCCAAACTTTTGTGTTGTCTTACCATAGAGGTAAAAATGTCTAAAATTAGCCATGAGCCATGCTGGGTATGTTGGGTCTTTTTGTGTTGGGAACCCATGACTGGGGTGGTTCCAAAAAAGGTTTAGCAACATGTTAGGAACTTGACCTAAAATGTAGGCATTGCACACCCCAAAGTATGGGAGGTGTGTAAACTCCTGACTATCAGATGATACTGCCAAGTGGTTGAGAAAGCCAAACTCTAATAGAAGGAAATCTCCAATATGCAAACAAGCCATATGAATTAAATACATGCTTCCTAGTGAACTTAGTAGTGCTTGAAAGTCCCAATGTTACCTAATTTAAAAAGGGTTACAGGTGACAAACAAGCAAGGTAGATTAGGAACCTTGGTGGCACTAGAACCACCAAGTGCTAAAACTATATTTGTATCAAGAAGAGTTTCTGTCTCCGCTGAAAAGATTCTAGGACATGAATTTCTTGCACAGAGATGTAAGGAGTTGTAAAGTTCTAAAGTTGCACATTCATGGCTTTTTTAGGACCACTGCATTCAGTATGTCTAAATTTGGGTTCCACACTCTTGGGGATCGTGTCAAACTTTGTTAGGGCCGATGCAAATTCTTATGACCTGTTCTGGTGTGGATTGTCATATTTTGAGAAGCACTTTTCAATAGTAGTGCATTTATCATCTGGATGACACCTTTGTTTTTTAATGTCATCAGCAAGGAGATTTACCAGATATGGTAGGTAAGGCCATTGCAATCAGTCCTTCTGGACCAACTTCCCCAAATGACCTCTGTACATTTGTCTGATTCTCATGTACAACCTGCTGCCTAGGTGCTACTTTCTTCCACTCTTACCCATTTAGTATTGACCATTCTATTCAGGTTCCATTTTTCAGTTTTGGTTTGTTAAAGTATGGTGCAAGCATAATAAATAAAATCATCACCTTGACTTAAATAGTTGGCCCCAAACAATTGCCTCTACTGATTATTACCCTTACAACTCCACCCACTGATTTTACCTCTTTTGAAACTGGGGGTCCTAACCCAGTTTGAACTTTGGGTAAGTTAGTGACCTTCCTCCCACTTGACAGTACTTCTGCCTTGCTCATATCCAGGTACTGCACCTTGGAGGAAGAGCGAGGGAGGTATATGCTCCCCCAAACACGGTATTCCCTGCAGGCTTGGATGGAGTAACTAAATGGTGGAGCAACACAATGAGGTGGTAGTGGTGGGAAATGTTTTTTTTTTTTTTGCACACATAGGGTCCCTAAAAATAACCAAAAAGCAGTCAACAGTGAAACAATCAGCTGGGTAGATGGGCTTACACTGGCATTATTTGACCCTCCGTGTCCATTTTACAAGCAGGACACTGCAAGAGAAAAGTTCTATATTTTCGCGGGAGAATAAATGTTCCTCTGACTAAACACAACCTACCTTTTCTTTCAATATCATAAAAAACAAGGTCGATTTGCTCTGGAAGCCGATGAGTTAACTAAAAAGTAACGATTTTTTTCCCTCCAACTGCTGAGGGCATAATACAATAGGGCACCGTACAGATGATTTTAGTCGTCGAAGCAATTTGATATATTTTTGTAGCAGTTGAATTTTTGGTCAGACTCTGGGGACGGCCAGCCAAAGAATTCCTAATAAAATGCTGATGATCACTCAGCACAAGGCCTTCTGCAAGGAGGAAGATAGTAAAAAAAAAAATTTCCCAAATGCCCCGTTTCAGTTGATGTCTCGTACAGTAGGGTGAGATGGTTCTGTACACAATATGTCCTTGTACATGCTGTTTTCAGTGAGCTGCCACTTGGGGATCTTGCAGAGAAAAATGTTCCATCTCCACAGAGGGGAAATCACTGTTTACTGAACTCCAAACATATATTGTGGAGGGAGAAAAAAATATATAAAACTTCCAAGTTATTCAGAGTCACAAACTCCTAAACCAAGCCAAGGAGATGATGAAAATAAAGACACGTTGAGGTTCTTGGACATTGGGCTCTTCGGGGACAAAGGCAAGAAGATCAGAGCACCATAGATGGAATCATGGTGAGTGACATCTTGGTAGGCTTGTAAACTGACAAAAGTGGGCCTTGGGCAATGTTATAACTAGATGGGCCACTTGTTTAAGTGGAAGGAAAAATTGCACACTGGGACATACTTGGGCTATACTTGAGTCACTTGGATTCCATGTGTTTGTTTTATTTCTTGTTTTAACCAAAGAAAGGTTTTCAGAAATCTGCTAACTATACCACTTATACGTATACATATAAACTGTCTTATCCACCAAATGATTTGTAATAGTGTTTCATCAGTTTTTTGACTCAATTTCCCATTCTAAATGCACAGCCAGACCTTTTACCTCCCAATGTACAGCCAGACCCCACTTCTTCCATAAAAGTAGCACCATATCTTGGTCACCAACCCACCCAAAGCCTGCTAATAGGAAAGCTTGATTGCAAAAATAAGGTTCTCACTTGCTTCTCTAAGTGAGCAGTGAGGTTGTGATGTGGTTACCACTTCAACAAGCCAGTTATTAGTACCATTGGGGGAGATGCTAAAGGTAGCTTCTACCCGTAACGGTGTCATAGAGAAGACATTTGGGCGGCAGTGAACAGTTCTGATCCATTCTTTTTGGGGCTGCCACGGGTGCCATAGGTAGGAGCTATTGTCAAATCTCTTGTTACTGGTTTTGTAGGAACCAACTTTGGGGTACAAATGACCAAACAGGCACCAGGTGCCATGTTGGATCGCTACAGATCTGAACCTACCTTAGCTGTTAAATTGATGGCAGTTGAAGGCTCACTGTGCTGCTATTTTCCTATTTGGAGCAGAACGAGAAGTGCAATTCAATATAGAATTCAAGCACTTGTAGTTGATGTATCAAATACATGCAATTGTTGTTCAATGAGTGAAAAATGTAAAAAAGTCATCTTTTTCCTGAAGCTCAGCTATACCAACTCTACTTTTTCCAAAAATGTAGGCGAAATGATAACTCAGAAAGCTTGTGTACTTAGTAAATTGGGAAATGATCCTATGAACCACCTTTTCCCAGGTCACTCCATCGGACTCCAAACTGTCATATTGACACAATTGCTGAATTTGTGAGAGTATTGAAAGCATATAGAAATATACATCTGACTACACCACAGTGCACCTGTGCATTCTTCTGCAGAGTACTTCCACAAACTTCAACATGGCCATGGGCGTCAGCTTTAGAGGTTGTGTAAATACCCCAATGAAAATCTCCTATCTACGCTCTATTTTTATACTGACACTCATTATCAAATACAATCACAAGCTAAAATTACATATTCAACCTGTCACAAACTCTTTAATCTCCTCTAAAAAAAATCAGTTGGGTTTTTACTAGGTGGAAATGAGGAAAGGAAGCTTACATTGACCTTACGTAGGGCAATGCCGGGGTCTTTCGAGATTTAAAACCCGAGAGAGGGCGTCTCGATGATAGGATGGTTTAAAGCCATCTGGTGCTCCACTTGAGAGACAATGAGAGGTTGAAACTCTGATGTATTATATTCAGTCCTGCTTAGCAATAAAACAGGGTAAGTCAAGCATAGCTCAGTACCTAATTGGGTGTTCACATAGGACTTAATTGGTTGTATTCCTGCATCAAAATTCTGCAACCTTCATCTTCCACCGAGCCCCTCTTAGAGACTAATGAGCTTTGTGTAACAGCAAACATTTCGCTCTGTTGTGCTAATTCATTAACATAATGGCCAATACAATAAGCAGTTATGATAATAAACACTAATAAAGAGAACAGCACTTATCCCCAGCAACATCATGCTTACGTACTCAATCCGGGAAGAAGAAAAAAAAATTCTTCTTCTTTTCTTTTGTAGACATGAAGAAGGATAAAAGACCACAAGCTGCATTAATTGAGCTTTGTGGGCCTCAAAGCTGCGCCTTCTCTTCCTTGTCCTCCTATTCCTTTGAGTGTTTTTTTTTTTTTGGTCTTTTTGGCTTCCATATGAAATGACCAAAAATGACATTAGAAAAGAGAAGAAAAAAAAAAATAACAGCAAGTTGGTAACTGAAGATTTAATGACATGCATGAGATATTTCTTCTTGAGTTAATTTCAACTTTTACCAATAATTTCACCACCACTATTGGGTGCCGGAGTGTTATAATGCACCAGAACTGGTACTCCATGCAAGCCTTGCCCCAAGCCCACCTAATCCCGGGGTCAAGTAATATCCCCTAAGGATAAGTAGTCTATTCCCTTCATTTTTGGGGTGGGCACTTGCCCTTGGGGTTAACTATGGCTGGGGTAATGTGTGCACAATGGCACCGAACTATGAAGATATTACACTGCTGTATCCCTTGTCCAGCTGAACCCCCAAGTCCAGCTAAATGCGAGGTCAAGTAACATCCCCTAAGAATAAGTAGGCTATTCTTTTCATTTTTTGTGGTAGGCACTTGCCCTTGGGGTAACTATGGCTGGGGGTAATGTGTGCACAATGGCACCAAGCTACATAGACATTACACTGCAACATCCCTTATCTGGCCTCTCCGATGGCGAAAAAAACCTCTTGACCTAGCCGCCATCCAACTCAAGGAGAGAGCGATCCAGGCTTTATTTCGATTAATGAGAGACAAGAATAGGGAGCGACATGATCATTTTTAACCCAGCTATATTTCGGCATCCCAAACCCATTGGATCAATACTATCGGCACTCACTGCACCTCATGCCAGCGAGCTGACGCTCATTTTTCTTCTTTACCGTACGCGCTCCTATCCAGGTCTTGCTTGAAAGGCTCAAAGCATTTGTCTTTTTTAAGGCAATAAATATTAATGATAAATGGTCAGGGGCTGGAAACTCTTTGATACGCAGCGCTCCTTTGTTTTTTTCCATCATACGCTTGTCTCTTGCGTTTTGATCTGACGAATAAGGCCTCGGCTGAAATTATGCCTGAAACGCTTATTTTATTAGCAGCCAAGTATATTATTTTTCAAAAAATGGGCACTTGGGCGACCATATTTTCTCGCCGCTGATGGCTTCGTCTATTTATTTACAACGCTGCTGCAAAAGAGCCGGAGCAGAAGCCTGCTTAATGACTTCGAAAGCGGTACGCCTGCTAACATTAGGCTGTAAAGCATTGAAGTTATATAATGCCATCAAACAGCAGAAAGTTGGATCTTTTCCACGGCACAATCTAATTGCAAGAATGTGTCTTTCAATGGAGAACAAGGGAATTGCGCTCTTTCTCTTTCTTTTTTTTTATATTCCACAACATTGAAGTTTTTGGTTTTCCTAATGTTAAGTAATCTGCATTTTCTTATTTTTTTTCCCTTTCATTTTTATTTTATTGAACCGCAGAGAATAATCTAAGATCTTCAGGTCTTTGAGAAGTTTACAGGAAAAAAATAAAATAAAACGTGCTGTGCTTTGCGCAAAGACTGTAGGGCTTTTTTTATAGAGTTTCTTTTTTTTTAATGTTATTTGTCTTTTTTCTAAGAAAATGAATTACAGTTGCCGAGGGAAGAACGGGATAGTACAAACTTTCAGAAAAAGTTGACCCTATGAGCTAGCATAGATGGAGACCTTCCAGACCCTACAGAAATTTACAACCCGCCTCCTCTTTCTTTGGGACCCTATAGAATGTTACAACCTGCCATCTCTGTCACTGGGACCCTATAGAAATGTACAACCCACCCCCTTTGTCTCTAGGACTCTATATACATTTTCAACCCACCCCCCTCTCCAACTAGAGCCCCACTGTTATAAAACACATGTACAGAATGTGCTCTTTTAAGCCTAACCTATCTCCGCCTCTACACTGACCAACTGCACTGCAGTTTTTGGTGACTACCCATTCTTTAAGCTGAAATATATATTTTTTCAAAGATAATTTCTGATCAGGCAGGATTTTCAGGTGATATCTCTTCTGCAACCTCCAGGACTGCTGGGACAGAAATAACTCCAACACGCATGTGCAGCTTGGCCAATCATGATTGGTGGATTGGCCATCCCAGCGTGGCCAGAGGAGCCAAGAAGAGGAGCCGAAGAAGATGCCTGTGCCCACGGTGAAAAGGGTACAAAAATTGCAACTAGGCAGGTTCCTTTTTTTAATTGCAGAACGGACATCCACTGTAATTTCTGCAATTAAGGTCCTGAGTGCCTTTTTGTAATGTTAGGGTTTAGTTCCACTAAACCCAACATTTCAAACCTCAAATTAATGTTGAGTAAGAATTGTTGTCTCTGTTTGGTATAGGAGGGAATGGAAAAGATCAGACAGTTCATTTCCTCTATGTGGCTGGACTTCCAGCATGCTATAATCTTTGGAAGTCCATTTTCTACACAACTGCTTATAACAGCACCATGGCAGTATGGATTACATTAAACGCGCTCTGGAAATACAGAATAGAGATATGCTGCAGGCCATTATGAAAGCTCCAGAGTACCAATGGAATGGGATGGACCTGTAACCCCCATGATCAATGGTAATAAAATTGAACACAGGGACAACGGCCAAAAGTAGAAGGAACCGTCCTCTCAAAGGAGCCCTCTACTTTGTCAGCTGTCAGAAAAAGGCGTAAGACGTGAGAGGAGGTACTAAATGGCAAATTTTTAACTTATCCTGGGAGCATTTATTTTCCTGTGGATGGCAGCCTTTATTATGCCATGTCATTTAGAACCCTGCCTAGCCACAAACTTGACATAGTGGAACTATAAATCAGAAAGAAAAAAAATGAGTTGTTAGGTCACTATATTGACCTGTTGTACCTATTATGAAGGAATCCAACAATCAGTGCACTGAATTCCTCAATTTCTACAGGTTTTGTACCTGTTATGTAGGAATCTTTCTATTCCAGCACCACCTGTTGTATCCGCATAGGATTCTCCCCCTCATAACTGCCCGGGCCTTTACAGCTTTGGTGCCCATTATAAAGGGTTCCTTCCATCCCTTTGCTGAGTTCCCAGATCTGCATACCTGCTGTGCTCATTATGAGGGGCTCCTACTAACCTTTTGCAGAGTTACTAGGTCTGTACACCTGCTGTGACCCCTATGATGGATCCCCACCATCTTTGTGCTGGGTTTCTGGGTCTGCACACCTGCTGTTGCTGTGCCTATTGTCATTGGTCCCCACCATCCCTGTTCTGAGTCCCTGGGTCTGCACACATTCTGTGCCCATTATAAGGGCTCCCACCATCTCTGTCCAGGGTTCCTAGGGTCCAGGGTTCTGTCCAGGGTTCCTAGGTGTGCACACCGGAGTCCATTGTCGGTCATCTGATGCCATTCACATCTTTATAAAATGCTGATTTTCTATTCCCTTACTCTCATTTCTTGTGCCAATACAGCTATAGCACTAGTTCTGCATTCCAGAACAATATACAATTCCCTGACATCTATATTTGATTTACGGCATGCGATTCTATTGCGGATTTACTCGTATGGGCTATAAGTGTCGCTCCCCTTGTGCTGGCGTTGCAGTGATTCCCATCTTGCCTGTAATTCACGACATGCAATCCTACGACGGCATCCTTGACTTCCACCTGACATGATGTGCAGTTTAACGTGTTCGACACGTGATGGATGATGCAGGCCGGGGTCATGGGGGCTCTACCGAAGTTCACATCATGCCACGGTTACCGTGTTTCCTTCGTGGTGATTTATGGCATTTTAGGCATTTTATGGAACACTTTGTCAATTGGCGTTATTTACAGCCCAGCCAAGGATATTTAATGTTGAGAGTGAAGGCTTGAGGTCAGAAAATGGAGAGATATATTTATAACGCTTTCAGATCCATTTCAGATTTTTTCTTGCACTGATCGTGAGCCTGGACATGTTAATAAATGTGTGTGAAGATGGGTGACAACTGCAAATTCTCATCAAAAGGAGTCGGGAAGACTTTTATTGCGATTGTACCAAATATGACAAATTTTAATTGATGTCTATGTCATTCTTCCTCATTCATTGTAAAGTGGTCACTAATACAGGAAGTGAGGAAAACTTTCCTAATGAGGCCAAAAACTTGATCAAAATTTTATTCCATCCATGAAGAACATTAGGGCAGGTTAAGCGTTAGTTTGATATATCGCAGTAATAGGTTTTTCAAAAAAACATCCTACATTGTGCATTATTGCCCATGCAATGCTGCAGAGTTCTCAACAGTCCTTGAGCAGGAATGTCTATCATTGTCCCCGGCAGGCAGCCAATACGGTGCATGGATGGGAAAAAAAACAGTCACAGTAAAGGAAACACTGGGAGAGCAAGTGTAAAAAGTGCCAAATGGCAACAAACAATTTGGGTAAAGATTATTATTGTTTTGACTTGAAAAACAAAAAAAAGTGCAGCTCCCAAGCAGAAACACGTTAGCGGGGCGAAGGCTGTGATGCCGTCTGCCGAGCCATAACACAGGTGTAATAATTAGCAACCCTGGGATCCCCTCCATCAACAACAGAATCACCAGGGGCTCCTGCGGCGCATAAATAAGTAACAAAGGTCAAGCCGAGGTAGGAGGGGCAGGCGGTCACGGATGACTTAGCGCGTCTTCCTGAGACGATTCACCTGCTGTTGCAGAGTGGATGCGCACTGGTTGGCCCACATCAGATTAATAAGTGTCAAGAGCAGAAAACAAAACATCGTTATCCGTTAATTATCCTCGAAGAGCTGTCATCCGCACCAAACTGAATGCAAAGACTGCGGCTGTTTACTGGGGGTACTGATTGGCCAGGGCAGGGATTTCACAGGTTGAAGAGCGGCTCCTCGGGATCACATTTTATGTTTTGGGTGTTTATGGTGGTGCTGGATTCAGGCTTTTTATTTTGTTCTTTATTTCTTCTTTTTCATCTGAAATGATTTACTAAAGAAATATTGCCCAATCAGAGTGAGATATTTCGCTTAGCTTAGTCACTGAGATGAAGCTCTGCTGATTCAACCATCCAATCATGTGCAGGGAACAATCCTGTTTTTTTAAGATTTTTAGATCCTTGGCAAGCTGATAATTTACCATGGTAAGTGAACAGCCTGTATCGTGTAGCAAAGCAGCCCCAAAGTGTCCCCAACGTTTATGGTAGAAGGTCATTGCTGCAGAGGAGAGACACATATACGAGGGGGTGCTGAGAAGTTCCTGGCTTTGCCCCCTTTTAGATGAAATAAAAAAATGAGTGTGGGGGCATATGCCAGCCTAATATCTTAGTATGTAACTGTGCAAATATCAGGTCTTTGTGATTTTGTGTTTTTTCTGTTAGTGAGAAGCTGTGATGGCCGAGGCACAAGCAAGTTTCACGTTGTTGGAGTTACGGGCCGTCATGAAGTTTTTGTTTCTCCAGGGAAAGTCAGCAGATAGATAGATAGATAGATAGATAGATAGATAGATAGATAGATAGATAGATACCAGTTTGCAGAGACCTCCAGCAATCGGATATCTTTCTATTTCTCTATATAGAACACAATATTTCTTGTCTCTCTCTTTATAGAATCATCTCCATTCTGGCTATTTCCACCTGCACCCGTTCAGGCCCGCTCCAGGCCACACTTATCCGCCATTCCTGTGTTATATAAAGTACTGTCAACTCCAACCAAACCAAAAAACAGCGAGTCTATTTCTCCGGGGACAGGGCAGTAAACAGGCCCCGTGTATTTATGGGCACGCAGCTGAGGATCCAATGAATAATATGAATGTGAATTGTCTCACCCTACAAAGGATAAAGTTTATAATGGTGGCTGTGTGCCGAGCGGCCGGGGCTACGCAGAGTTTAAGCATTTGCTGGGAGAAGAGAACCTGTCATTTTCATAATATCAATATCATACTATGTTGATGATGTATTGTCAAAATCACCGATAGCTAAGGATATCATTAGTCCCACCATGGAATGGCCAAGTCACTTCCAAATATCTGGGCACCTTTGCTCCTCTCTTTCAGAGCTGATTGATAAGCTAAATGAACAGTTTCCTCTATGATAATAAATCAACCTGAAACCATGGACATCCATATGGCTTAGGTTTCTTTTATTGTACAAATTCCTGCCAACATTTTTGAATTCTGTCTTGCATTTATTACAAAAAGTAAATATTCTGTATAATATATCCATGAGCCCTGTTGGGGGTCCATACTACCCTTACTATCTTTTCCTCTGACAGCAGAGAAGAGAGAGACAGCCCCCAAAGTGCGTTGATGTTGGATGCCTATGATGTCATTTGTATTTTTCATGTGGCCCTTTTGGTTTCTGCTGCCTATGTAACCCTATGTATTTAAGACCCCCAAAAGTTTTTTCCCTGTAGGGATGTGCCCTAAGGGTGATATCCATTTCCCCTTCTCCACACACACACTTTTTTTTGAGTTCCAACAGAACCACCAACCACAAAACCTAAAGGGATTCTATGTCTGCCCCAAAAACATTGCAATTTTAGTTCATGATAGTACTTTTTATTTAATTTTGGATAAATTGGTGACCCAATATGCCCTTCTGTATTCCCTACGAGGATAATAATACTTTCTCTGGTGTCCTGCTGACCACTGTTATGGAGGACATAAATTGTGAGGACATCCAAATTTGTGAGGAGATTTTCCAACATGGAAACTTAGTGATTATTATGTTTAATGTCACATGGTTGTGGCTAGAGGCCTGGAAATGATGGGTTATGGTTGGCAAAAAAGCCCCAATGAGTTGAAAAAAGAAGAAAAAAAATTCTATATTTATTTTAAATTTCAAAAACTCAAGAAGGCAAGGGTCCAAGGGACCATTTACGAAAACATTTTATCTTTATTTCGTGCATTTTTTAATATACATTGTAACCATACGGGAGAGACTGTGTGATATGGCATCACGGCACTGTTGATGTGATTACCATCGCGTTTATGGGAGCTGACCCCCAGTTCCGGAGCGGAGACTCAGGGAAGAGTAAGTAAAATGAAGCCTTGCTCCTGGTAGACATCGTCGGCCTCTACCTAGAACTCAAAGCTGGTCGGGTCTCGGGGTCTTGGAACAGAGCGCAGCTAATAAAACAACGGCCAAGGTTAGGACGCAGGTCGGCAGAGATTAATTGGAACAGCTTCCCGGGGCTTGACATGATCTGTCGTTTCTATATCACCCAATGCGTCCAGCTGCTCTGAGCTTCTTTTTTAGAATCTAAATCAATCTCAGCTGGCTTGCCATTGGTGGGAAGAGATGTGGACTCATCAGTCTCATATCAGGAGCAGTGACACACATTTTGAGGTTTCTATGGATGTGGGAAACACATTTACACAATGCAAAAAAAAGAAAATGCAACAAAAACACATTTACCTATAACAGGTCAAGCAGAAAAACATGGATTTGTCCAACCACGATTGGGGATTGAGACTAATTACAGGCTTGAGGTTGACAGTAGAGATCTGCCACACGCTCAAGCTCTTTCCCAACCAATGCCATTTTGTGCAGGTGGTTGCAGTGCAGTTGCAGTGGATTATGGCTGCGGTTGCTGAGTACAACATATTGCTTCTGGCTGCCATTCAACAGCTTCCATTGACATGATGGCAACCGCCTTCAACAGCAGCTCACAGCAGTTGGAAAGTGGTTGCAGTTCCTACTTTTATCCAACAACTTCCTCAAAATATTGAGCCGCAGCAAATCTCATGCACAACTGCAGTCAATCGCATGACACAGAGGTCGAACTGCGGTTGGCACAATTACCTTAGGATTAAGCTGCATCATATTGAAAAGGGGTGGATGGGAGCAACTAACAGCTGAGGTCTGAAAGCTGCCTAAAACTTCAGGGCATGTGAACCAACAGCATGGGGTATGTGGATGGTCAGTACATGTTTTAATGTTTGGTGCATTTTGGTACTCTGGGGTGTCACAAATAGCCAGCAGCATTTTTTTATAGAACCCAAAATGTGTTTCAGTGTACCAGTGTAATTTTTCCATGGAAGATCTGAATGGGCCCTTACTCCAACCCCAGATGTGCCCATAACCATGTGTGCCAGGCAGCACTGGAGCAGGCAAGTGGTGCATGCAAACCCTTTTTTATAAACAGCTAGCTGTTGAGGAATTTTTCTTGTTGCCCCTTTCTGTAGACAAAAAATTGGGGCCTGCATTGGGTTTGCTCCTCTCCTCTTACCATGGCCGGGGTACACAGACCATCAAATTACCAACAGAGTGCAGGCCCATTACAAAAAAGCCAAAATGCAACATTTAATCCTTAAGCTTGCTGTCTTCTTTTATAAATCTCAGTTTATTTTTAACTTTAAAAATATTTTTTTTTTTGTATTGTCCATCACTGAATACCCGAAAGAGACGCAAGGGCCATCGTGGGGAAAAATACAGCAGCAGCTGTAATCCGGCGGGAAACAATAGTTCCGTGTCACAGGTCCGGAAAAGACATCCTGTCTAATTGGATGAACTCCCGCGTTGCACGGTTCAGAAATAGCGCAGCAGACCTTCCACGTGCAGGAAAGCAATTATAAGCGTATTTAATGCACCTGCATTCCCCCTGGGTGATATGGGCCGAGAGCCACCAAGACATCTCTGCACAACCTGAGCATCTCACCTCCGCTGGCAGCCTGACATTTCCCTGCTAACCCCTCCCGTGCCAAACTTCCTGCCACTACGGGATGTGTGCAGCTTACAGCAGCCGTATTCTAATTACAGGTGGAGAGATGGCGCATTTTTAAGGATGAGCAGATTTGCAAGGTGCCAGTTTTACAAAAAGAATTATTCTAGTATGAAAACAATTTATTATAAAGATTGAAAAAAAAAGTATCAATCGGATTGATATTTTTTAGGCTGTTCTGTGGTTCACTGATCCAGTCCACTCAGTTATAGCAATAGAAATATCCATTGGTACAGGGGTTTGGTTGCAGTGCAGTGCAGCATCATAGGCCAGTCAGCTGAATGTTAAGGTTGGCTGTTCACCTAAACAACCAACTCAGACACAACAGGCAGCGTTCCTATTGGCTGGTGGTTTTCAGGAGCATTTTATGACATGATTTGTCTTTAACAATCACCAGCCATTGGGGACACCTGCTGTATACCCTAACAGCAGTTTCTCAAAAAATTGCCAATTAGCCAGATAAATATTGGCTTGTTGGTATAGTCCACAACAGGCAAAGATCCTCCTAGCTAGTGATTATTAAGGGTAATTTATGACATGATACCAATATGTGATGTTGAGCCTCTGTGATTGAAAGAACTGAAATCCATTGTATGGAAGGAACGGGCAAACGACAGGCTGGGGAAGGAGAGGCTGGATAGGCCTGGACCTCCTATCTGACTTGCTTCAGCTCTTATTGCACACTGTGAGATGCTCATAGTGTGCAGTAAAATCAGCAATTTCAGTCAAGAAGACAAGCTCGTGCATAAGGGAGAAGAAGGCTGGAGGACAGATTTAATGAAGGCGAGGCTGGAAAGGGCATTAAGGTGAAGGGAGGCTAGAGGGCATATTTAATATAGAGGAGATTAGAAGGCAGATTTAACAAAAGGGAGGCTAAAGGGGAGACTTAATAAAGTGGAAGTTGGAGGGCAGAGTTAATGAAGGGGAAGCTGGAGGGCAGATTTAATGTGCCTCCTAGTGGATACCAATGAATGCACCATGCAATTTTTTTCATTTTTTATTTTTTAGCTGCATCATGATTTTTTTTTCTTTCTGTAATTTCAGAAAAAATGGAGCAGCAAAGGAATTATCAGAATTAGAGTGATCTTTCAAAGTGGAGCCTGTACCCAGAACTTGTTTTACCTCCAGCAGCCCCAGCAGAGAGTTAAGTCCAGTGTTGCGCTCTCATCCAACCTCCAGCATGCTGTCAGTAAGAGATCCTTCATTCCATCATACATCATTGCGTTCTCTGCGTGGCTGCATGTAAGCGGCATGGAACACATATGATTTATGCGGATTTTGCTAAACCCCCCTCGGAGGCCGTAATTAACCTTGCCGCTATCTTACAAGGCCAGCTTGGCGTTACACAACTGGCAATGGAGCCCCTGGCAAGACTGGAGGGTCTCCTTGTATGGGTCAGTGCCCGTGGAAATGGAGCCATGCTGAGATATCTCCACGTATTTCAGATTAATGTATTCGATCCGCCTGAGGTGTAGAAAGCTGCTGGGGCCCGAAGCCGGTGCGCCGAGACAAGCTGGAGGACTGAAGGGCCATAGGATAATTCTGCAGAGGTTTAATGCAACCGAGACAATTTATGACTTACAAGCTGATCTCACCTGTAAAAGATAAAGCGGTTAATTTGGACATCATAGACTTAATCTTAATGGTTGCTTGGGGCAAGACCAAAAAGTTTTGCACCATCTAGGTCTTTACACTTGTTGATTTTGCACCCCCTTCCCATTTTGACTGCAGGCAATTCTGTGATTAATTGGTCCGTAAATCAGTAAACCATCAAATCCCCCCATGCCGGCCCTCTTTGCTATAATTTGGTTACCTCCTCTAAATTTTCATTATATAAACAGATTCAGGACAGTTTACTAAAGCTGTTCCTTCCAAACCCCTGCCATTTACTCCTGCCCCTTGTGGCCCCCAGTTCACTGCAGCAGTACAGTTTAAGTGAAGGGCCCATCAGGGATGTGGTCATGACTCCTTGCACACACAGCAGACAGTCTAAAGGAGAATGTTTGGGTGTCAATAAATCCAGAGGACTGAGGGCATCTTGTGGCAAGATATGGTATCTATGCAAGACAGCTATGGATTTTAGGTGAATATTTCAGCCTGAGCATATGAAAGATTCACCTGCATGGAATGCTTTCAGATTCACTGCTTTATGAACAGAAGTCCTAGCAGTCTGAGATGATCAATAGGCATTGCATTGGTAAGGAGGAACTCCAGTCAGTTGTGCTGCAGTGCAACATGCAAGCTAATAGGAGGAAAGAGCAGAATGACAGAGGAATGAGCTCATCAGTTTGCTGCCTGTTCAGGCTAGGGGAAGGGCAAAACCTGTCAGTTTTACATAGCTGCAGCAAAGTAAGATCAGGTTCCTGTACTGCACTGTGTACTTTTCAGGACTGAATTGACAGAAATACACATTTTTTGGCAGGTTTTTCTGTATATTTATCTGATTGCCTGGAATTCAGCACAAGGCTACAGACTCAAGCACTGGCAGTGACCCCTCCATTATGACTCAGTGTGAGCTCATGCTGCCGGAAGCTGTAGGGCCATCCGGGGCCAACACCCACTTTGTCCCTAAATCGGGGTGCCGCTCTACTCCCAGCTCCTGTGAATAATTAAAGTAACATGTTATCTTTGTGGCTGGCACGTGGCTGCTGTCCAATTTGCATAGCAGCCCGGTCTGGAGTAACTAATCCTTTGTTTCCACAAGTATTGTTCCCCAAGCATGACAAGTGATGCCAGGCTACGGGCATGCTGCCATCCCGTCCCCTGATAATGAACGCCAGCCAAGCGAACGAGGCATGGACGGTGCCAACATGCAGGTATTATCCCATATCTCAGGAGACATCCTTTGAAAGACAAAGAACAAGGAGGCGGCTGGAGACCCCTCCGCTCCCAACCAGCCGTTCTTATCAGCGTTGCCCTTACAGCTTTATGGAAATGGTGGACGTGTGTTCTTCCAGGGCAATTGGGGACAGGGAAGTGATGGAAGAACACGGGGGCATTGGGGACGGCGTGCTGGTCTGTGTATATACAATGCATCAATATGTAGCAGGTACAACAACAATCTTGTAGTTATTGGTGTATGGTGATTGGCTCTTACTTAACCAGACAACCTAGCACAGTAATAAAAAAAAATTTGTGGGGGGGGGGGGGTAAACAGTTGTAAAGACAGTGGCCCTATTCTTCCTTCCTACAGAGCTGCAGAACACGACAGCGCTATCATGTTACTGGCTAATATTTACTAAATGGGGTCAATTCCCACATACTCCCCAAGTATGGTCCAGCACGTGTCCTGGTTTAGACACAGGATTTATTGCTGGAGGACTGCAGATGGCCCATAATCCCTCATAGTGCAATCAACTGTACTTAAACTATGAAGTCGCTCCAGGACACATATTGGGTGCCCAGGAATGGCTAACCATGTGGTTTAGGAATCACACCCGTAAATAGGTCTAATAAAGGACAAATAAAGAAGTGGAGGCCTTTAGAGCAGAGCTGGTAAGGAGCATGTATTTCCTTCCATGTGATCTCCCCTACAACACCCATGCAACAATGTGATAGAGCTTACACATGCCTGAGGACCCTACCAACCGGTCAATCAAAAATGGAGCCTTGTACGATGTGGAAACAAGCAAGAAACTCCAAAACCAAGTACCACGAATTCTCACCAGAAAACATGTAACTATGTGCCTTTACCCCTTTTACTTTTCCTTTTATAGACAACATGTCATTAAACACTTTAGGCACAAGTGACATGGGGCGTAGCAAGGGAGTGGCCTCAACCGAAACAGGTTGCACCAAAAAGCCCTCCTTTTCCTTTTTAGAGGTTTGCGTTCTCTGTCAATATGCACATTTATCATGCACCTACTTGGTTCACGTTGGCAAGTTAAATGAAGATTTTACTGGCCAGTGGAGGGTTAAATGGCTCAGTTTGCCAGATTTACAGCCGACTCACCCCGGGCTGACATTATAAACCTTCATAATTATGTACAACCCAAAGGTTTACATGCCATCGTGCTGCATTGGGCCAGGGTGAATAATGGAGAGGGATAATGTATTTTATTATTTACAGTCAGAAACAATAGCATATTTCCTTAGAAGACATCATAAAGGTGAGCAAGCAACGGCAGAGGCATCTAACAGCTTTCCATTAGAATTCTGCCGCATCCGACGACCGTATTACGCTTCTCTGGGAACAATAAGAGAAATAAAAATCATTTAGAGAGAGTTCGGCATTAGGAAGAAGGATTGTCTGTGTCGGTGTTATTAAAATAAGGGCGCTGTTTATTTTTCATGGTGAAATGCAATATATTTTCTCATTTTTTTCACGCCGATGAGGAATTTCTGTGTGAGCTGTACATAGACATTCATCAGGAGGGTAATCAGTGAGCTGTACAGCTGTAGACCACTGCACAGATGGGGAGTTATGAGGAAGTAAATGTAATTTCTTGGATACAAGGTTGGAGTTTACACAGCTGCTGAGAAGGGGTGTCTCAGCTGGTCTAGGTTCATTATCCAAAGAATGAAAGTAGGGTCCCACTTAAAGTAACACCTAAAGTTGCCCCCTTTTTTAACTGCTTACCCTAAAGTTCCAATAACACTCCCTTAACCCAAACCCGAATGCAACACTCTCCTAACTTTAATCCTGAAGTCCTAACTCCCTAAAGTTCTAAATCCATTTGTCCTAAAGCTCTAACCTTCTCTTAACCTTAACCCAAAAGTCCTAAGGCTAACCTTTTCTAAACTTCAAACCCAAATTCTTGCCCACATCTAACTCTGACCCCAATGTCCAATCCCTTGCCTAACCCCTGATCATAGCTCTATGTTAACTCAAGCCCCAACCCTACCACTTTCCTAACTTTAATTCTTAACCCTAACCAACATCTAACCCCTGTCCTAACCTCCACCTAAAAGTCCCAACCCTACACCCTAAAACTAAAGTCCTGCTCTCTTCTAAATCTAACCCTATGGCCTTATCGCTCTTCTAACCCTAAAGCCCTAATTATAACCCTCTGTTAACTCCCCACACTAAAACTGTCCTAACCCTAACTCTCATCTAACATTACCTCCCAAGTCTTAATTCTAACCCCCATCTAACACTTACCCTAAAGTCCTATCCCTAACCCTCAACTAAAACTAACCTTAAAGTCCTATTCCTCAACTAAAACCAACCTTAAAGTCCTAACCCTATCCTTCTCGTAACACCATGCCCCAACTGCCCTAAAGAACCAGCTCTTTGGTGCAAGTGGGTGGCAAGGTCAGTCAGGGATCCCACTGGGGGCTGCAATGGATCCCTTACAGGTCCGAGCCTAGCCTAACTCCACCACTAAAGTTTTTTTGGAGCATGGATGTAAAGTTACACATAGAAAATCAATGAAATCCCCAAAAATAACAGTGTCATACACAGACTTACAGAGAGTGGGCACCTCAGCTTGGTTCATTTAAAGAAGCTCTAGGAGCTATTACTGTAGGATCTCAAGTTTGAAATATAGTTCTCTTATTGGCCAAACAGCAAGGAAATACTTGGAATGGCACCCATCCAATTGGGAATAGATTAGCATTAGGGATGAGTGAAGAAGCCTAGTCAAAACAGAATTTTTAAATTGTAAAACTCTGCTTCCCTATGTATTTTACAAATATATATGTAAGGTAAAAAAATAATATACATTGTAGATTTCATACTTAAAGGTTTTTGCAGTCCCAGCAGACTAATACAAAATCAATTTGGCCCAGCTGAGTTGGAATCAGCAAAGCCCTGAGGACAAAGGGCTCAGAAACAAATGAGTTAAATTAGCAGCTAGGGAACGGTGGGATGGTTCACCTGCGTTGCCAGCGTTCTTTATCAATCCACCGGCTCTCCGCTAAATGTCTTCAGCTTAATCCCCTGATAATGACCTTTGGCCCTATTCTTTAACTTGTCTGGCTTTCAATCACGCCCCAAGCCACCGCATCCTGTTCGCCGGGCGATAAAGGCAATTTATTAAACTTTACAAAGTCGTGCAAAGTGAAAGGAGGCTGCAGGTTCATGTCACTTCTTGAAAACACTCAGTGGCAGGTGGATTTATCAAACCTCTGGGGGCCGGGGGGACATTCATAGAGTACTTCACACGTATAATTTTTCTGGGGCGCTTTCAACTGGCCCTTGACATTTCCGTCCACGCGTTCCGTGACACTGATGTACGTTAATGCTGTGCTTTTGCCTGGAGTTTATCAATCTTCTTTGTAAAAAAAAAATGAAATCAGCTGCATTTTCTTAAGCCACGTACCATGTAAAGTAAATTATATTTTGAGCCGAAATGGAGGAAAACAGCACGACTGCCATTTTTTATTTGCAACTTTGGTCAACCAAACTTTTTTGATTTAACCTTTTGCCAATTAGCAATTATATATATTTTTTTTATGTTTGCATTAGTGCCAAATGTTTCAAAGCATACACTACTGTACAGATTGATGAACAAAGGTGCAGGGGGGGTTCATCTTTTGTCTTTTATTTTTCTGCGACATTGTGAAAGTATTCAGAGTACTTTGTTCTGTCGTCCCCGCTAACATACAGAATATCTATTGATGCGAGCGAGGCTGAGTTAATTATCTAACATTTCAGCTGGTTTCATAGTACATTGATGTATTAATTAGGCACAAAAAATCTAGAAATGGGCTTAATTTTAACAAAGAAATGTATTTGTAGGAACAGCGAGCATAATAATTGTCTCTGTAAAACCATGACGCAGTTGAATCTACACTGTACGGGGATGATGTATGGGTTCATACATCACGGGATTGCAAACTGAGGATGTGCTGGAAAGGGAATGGAGAAAGGTGGATTTACTAAGATGGGCTTGGAATCAGATATATATATTTTCATCGTAGGTACAATTGTTGGCGTAACAAGGAATGTGTTTCCTCTCATGGAGATAACAGTATTCCCCTGTCTCGGGATTAGGCAAATTTGTTCGGCTTCCCATGGTGGGCATCTTGCTCAGTCATTTGCTGGTTCCTAAATAATCTTATTAATCCTATTACTTTCCTAAAAAGCTGCAACAGGAAGGTGCTACATGTTGCCATGAACGAGAACATACCCTTATCCCCAAGCTGTCCTCAACCCAAACTTCTAATTCAAATATTCAGTCTTATTTCCAGTCTTGACCCAACATAACTCCTAACCCCAACTCCAAAAACAACAACTACCTTTAGTTCTAGTTTTAAACCTCCAACCCCACTAATGCCAATCCTCAACTGATCACCATAGCCCTCTATTGAATTCCATAAATCCCAACCTATATATCATTATAATCCCTAATTGTAAGCCTAAACTAAAACTTCAGGCCCTTAAGTGAAGCTAAACCTATGATACCCACCTATCCTAATTCCATCAAAGGACGCCGCCATCTTCCTTCTTCTGTTCCACTTTAACCCTAACCGAACAGCCATAGACTCTTACTCAAAAAATTAAACAACCCCCCATAAATTGTAATATCTTCTCAAGAAAAGGTTATGGCTTACATTACATTAAATTGGAACCTAACACTCTCTGATCTTTTTTTCTTGAACCCAGTGGGCATCAAACTAAACCAGGGTGAATATTCTGTTCCCCTGTTTGCTTACTAGAATAAGCACATTATATCGACATGCTTAAGACAATAGAATAACTTCACAGCCAATTGGCATCCACATGCAAAGTCATCAGAAAAATTCACTTGCAATGTTTGCCAGCAGCTAATAGGTTAATGACTATTCCTCAAGGAAATATTTTGATAAAAATGTAAGCGCTCAGCAATAAATTCCCTCCTTACCCCCTCCCCAATTCCATCTCTTGATTCCTTGATTTCTTTGAATATAATTATCGTTCCCTTGATATACTTTGTCTTTGAAATGACACTGCCAATTGACGTGTGATGTGTCCGGCCCCTGTATAATATTAATGGTAATCAGGAAAGCTTTTCCTATTCGTGAGAAAATGTTTGTCGGCTTATTTTCCGTCGAAGAGGCCATAACCCCTTTTTTACTCCCAAAACAAAGCTGGAGGCTCGGAGCCTTGGAAGGCTGGTTGACGAGGAGTGGGTTAATGGCACATAAACAATGCAAAAATTGCCGGAATTTTCCAAGTGACAAAAACGATCAAGACAGGAGGATGGTGTTTGCTAATCCTTCTGCTTCAATAATCACATATGTGTGAGGATGAGATGTCAGTCATACTTGACAGTGAATGTGAGGTGACCTTTTCATTGTGCTATTCCCGAGCGGATGGATCTTTTCTTTGTTTGTTGTGTGGACAGTTTGGGATTGACGCCAACGGCTAGATTTAACCACAGCAATTGTCACAGCTAGAGGGACTTAGTACTCCACATGTCTCACTTAGGCGACCGACCAATATATAGCTACCCATAAAACATTTAATATCGTGTGGTCGACTCAACGGTGTCCACTGATATCATTCCTAGAAGAGGAACCCAACTATATTGTGTTGCGTTGATCCTAATGAATTCCATCAATATTTTATAATCTGTAAATATTAAAGGGTACTGGAGTCAACCAAATAATTAAGCATCAACCCAACCATTTCTTATTATCAATGAAAAAAACAAATCTGATTAAATCCCAAAGGAAGCCAATGTTTGTATTGTGTGGGTAATGTTAAGAACGTTGGATGGGTTTATATGTCTGTGAACATGTTGGAGAGATATCTCTTTGCTTTCTGTCCCATTGATAGTTCTTTAGGACAGAAAATAGGAAATAAGTCTTAGCAAGGATCTAAACAATGTTCCCCAAAAGATTTTTATTGCTAAAGTCCTATGGAACTAAACGTGTCTGTTATTGTTGAAGAAGTTTTATCTCCTCTCTCTTTTTATAAGATACCATTAAAAACCCAACAGCTCTCTTTCCTACTCTTGGAAATGGTTATCATGTTTTTGGAATAGAAGCAACATTTGATTGCTACGTTCAAAAGCAAAAGAAGAAAACAGCACAAAGTACATATTCATTCATGAACAACATTTTGAATTTGGACCACAGCTCTTCAAAGAAAGATTTTTTTAAAAATTACTAGTACGCTAACATAATAGACTGTTTGCATTGACTTTCCTGTTCTCAGTGGGAGCTGGAGAAGCACTTAGGTTACAAGTCTTGTGTCCTTAAACGGGTTGTGGGTATCCTTACTTTTCTTCTTTTCCTAGTAAAGTAAATGAATATGTCCATAAAACATAGTGAAAGGCAATTTGCTGAATTGAATTGTATTGTCCCTACATCATGGGTTCCCACCTTCCCACTCTAATTGGTATAATAATAAAGCATCATTTGTGGACTTAAGGTTCCTTAGATAGATAGATGGCTATCCCAAAATTATAGTAAGGACTCCCCCCCTCTTGCTATGTTGTAATATTTGGGTACTTTTGCTCCTAAGAGAATTCCAAGAACATCATCTAAGAACATACAAAAAATACCATAGGAACATTGGTACAGGTTGAAGATTCAGCCCCCAGACTCCAACTGGCAAATTTCAAAGTACATTCCCCAAAACCTTTGTGAATCCAACCAAGGCATGTGTGCTCATCTCTAGAATTCACAAATCAGTTAAAATAATGGTGGTTTGCCATTTCATTTGAATATATATACAGTGTAAAATCAGTAAAGCTGTGGCCTGGCCCTTCAAACCAAAATAGTGTGGTCAATTGGTGCAAACGCTTGTTTTACTTTTTGCTTTACTTTTCAACATTCAGGATTTAGACCTGCTCTCTCAGAAATGTTCTAATATTTCAGAAACATTAATAAGGACTTTGATACAAAAGCAGATCTATAGTGACCCATGGGGTAGAACTGATTGCAAGTGATCACTACTAGAGGTGGGAGGATTTTTGAAAATATCTTTCTGGTAATAACCTACCCAAGTTTGTTTTGTTGACATTTAAAGGGCTTTGTAGGTGAAGATTTGTTTGTCTTCGAACCTACAAAAAAAAAAAAGTAGACCCGGACAGACTTTACTCCCTAAAATAGGCCAGAGAGTTTTTTGCTTTGAAGAGTGCATTCCAATAATAACGGCTAAGAAAAATCAACGCCTTAAAAAAAAAACTTGTTGCATCTTCACAAACATGCCCAAGAGTGGGGTTAAAAAACTTTCTAACAATCCTACAGAATGTACATTCCACGAGTACCAATCTTCGTTTTCTCCTAGACAGTTACTGGACTCAGAAAGGTCAGCACTTTGCTATTATTGAAAGCCATTGATTTATCCCCTATCCTTAAATGCCTTTGTCCAGACAGGGAAACAAACAGTTTTGCTCATAAAAGGCTCACAGACATAACATTTTTATCTTTGTTTTACCATCTGTCAGCTCTCTGCAGACTCTGAACAGACAGTGTGCCCCTCTCCCTTCAGTGCCGCGCCACGGCATTTTATTGCTCCTCTGTATGATGGACAATGAACAATGCAAGCCAATACTTTGTAGCACTTCTCTTCCACAGCAATTAAACTTAACATTGCTGAGATCAAGGTTAAAGGGCCAGTAAAGGAACATGATTAGGTTGTGTTTATTACAGACCATCTATAGGGAATCAACTTTTTCAAAGATGCATATAGTAGATGCAGTTGCTGACTTCCTTTTGAAGGTGCACGTTCTGTCATTTCCATTCTTGCCTTAGGGCTGACAATGTCCAATGAGGTTAGATGGCTTCTAGTGACTACAGATGATCCTAAAATTTGTATGATCTTAGATTTGAACTACATTTCACAGTTATTTTGAGCAGTTCATATTCTCAAAAGGATTCTAGGTTAAAGGGGCCGAATGCTGTTTTTTTTGAAGGAGGTCAAAGGACGTTGTTCCGGACCTCCAAGCTTAACTGCCATTGCCACCGGATCCCACCCTTCAGTTTCAATATCTTGGTATATTATTTGGCCCACACTGCTTTTTTCCCCATCACATATCAACAGGTCAGAAGCATTCCTATTCATTCTGCACACTTTTGCCTTATTCATGGATCTGTGATACACACTATCCTGAAGCTTGGCTATGACTTTGCTTTCAATGAGGTTAACCAAATGTTGGGTGAGTCACAACTGACAGTGAAAAGTGTTTTGGGCAGTTTTTAGGACCCCATTGCTATTCTTTTGATTGAGATATACTGCTGCTTTGACCACCTGTGTACTCTTCTTCCTTGTAAAGATTGAGATGGACCATGCGGTATAGAAAAACACAGTAGTACATTACAATGAAATGGAACTGCAATGCCTTGGAGTATGTTAGATTGCCATTCCAAAGAAGTGCATTAATGATGATTTTTGGTTACCGCAATGCCCTACAACCACAAAGGGGCCCATTCATATTAAGGTAATGTCGACAATCATCCATTTATGACTGCAATATACAACCTAATGCACGTTACCCCAGTTGGGACCATATGGTCACATTCATTCTGAATGCCACCCTAACACACCTTATGGATAGTAGAACGTTGCAGTCGTGGTGACCAAAAAAGCTACATGCACTTTTGTTAGTGGGTTTTGCTTCATTAGGCATTCCACTCAAATTGGCCAAAAACATACAAATTAGGTCACATAAAAAATCTGAAAACAAAGAGTTTTTAATGGTAAGGTAACCTTCATACTGTACAAATACAAATATAGATTAATAGACATTTTTCATACTTCCCCGAGTTAAATCTCTTCTATAAATCATTTTAAATTCTATTATACCTACAATATATGTTTCCTCTCTGTCCGCTACCACTGCCAGATTCATTTTGCACTGGTTAGATGTATCAGTTACTGGTGAATCCGTAAACACCGTGTGTTGGTTACACATTCCACTTCCAAGAACCTATCTATATGTATACAGTTATCTATACGCAGCACAGGGCTTGCTGCTAATTTCCAACAGGGGTCATTTGCATAGGTTCGTATTAAAGCGCTAACATTGCCTGGATCTGCCCCGCAGGTCTGGCTTTCACCGTACCTATATTAGGATTCTCTTCCTGTTCTAATATCCATCAGAAATTATCTGAGTGCCCAGGGGGAATAAACCTTTAAAATTCAATTTCAAATAAATATAATTATATTTCTAAAAAAAAGGAGGTGTGTGGGGGGATAATACAGAGACCTGTTTTACTAGGTAAGCACTTCAGGGTTTTCCCCGAATGCATGGTGGAACAAGTCCGGAAGCAAGGAAGACGTTTTGCTGATTTTTAGGTCATCCGCTTAGAATACAGCTGTAGTACAGAGCTTGTGAAGGCTGAGGTTGTGATATAATTATATTGGACATCGGCTTTCCCCCAGGGAGAGCAATGGATGGGCAACACAGAGATCTGTGAACAAAGTTCAGAATCCATCTGTCTGCGATACCTGGGCTCTAAACAAGACGTCAAGGCGATAAAGAGAATCGCTCATGAATGAGCTCAAACAAAGAATTTAAATATTTATTTCAATCTTAATATGATCGGGCATCATGAAACATTTATCATTGTAGAATGTCCAGTTGAATGTAACTAACTGCTACAAGCTAGACACAGCAGGATGCTAATCAGAAAACCCGGCGTGTCAGTCGATGCTACAGTGTCATGGCAAATACTCCCCAGGCTTGGCCATGGTAAAGTGGACGTAGCAGCCGATACAGTGGGCCTGATTTGATAAAGCTCTCCAAGGCTGGAGAAGATACACTTTCATCAGTTAAGCTGGGTCATCCAGCAAACCTGGAATGGATCTGGTCCAGCATTCAAAACAATTTCTAGCAAATAGCAAATTACTTTGAAGAAATGCATTCCAGGTTTACTAGACCACCCATGTCCATTGATAAAAGTGTATCCTCTCCAGCCTTATAGAACTTTAATTAATCAGGCCCAGTGTGTCAAAAAATGCTGCTGTGCCCTATAATTTCTGCATGCCCATCCAAAGCATTAGGGCCACACAGCTCAACACAGGGGCATTGCAAACTACAACGAATGGTAACACACTGGAACCGGTATGTTGCACTGAAAAATAAATTCAAGTGTGATTCTTTTTCTAGGCTCTGGCATGTTGGCTGCCCGTTTATTTGAACTGGTGGCCCAAATACATTGAAAGTTAACAATTTATATATTATGGGTCCACACATATTTTAACTTTAAAGAGGAATTAAACGCGGTGTATCTGTCATATTGTGTGGCGGGTGCCACCATCTAGTTCTTTCTACTCATTCCAATCTTTGGCCATCTTGATTGGCCAGTACGGTCTAATGATAAAGTCTTGGCACTTGAAGGGGAAGCGAGGATATGCCGGGAACTTTATGTAACACAGGTAATAATTACCCCTTACAGATATCACTCTTCCCCCCTGATAATTTCTTCATTTACTTTTCCCGCCTGAATGATGGAGCAAGGTCTTTTAATTCTGGCCTACCTACAGGTAAAACCTCATTGGGGAGAGCAGAACTTGCTTGCAATGGCCATGAGAGTACATGGATGTGAAATTTAAATTCAATCTATGTTGAAACTGTCCAGGTGATATAAATAGTCATTTGGTATCTCAATTGTCCATAATCCCCTAAAATCTGAAATAAAAGCTTTGGTCCCAAGACTGTAGACCTTCCCATACACCAATGGCTTTCACCATGAGACTCTTCACCTCCTTCCTGTTACGCTATACCTAAGCATCAAAGTGCCCTTTAGGAAATGAAAACAAATGTCTAAATAAATGTATAGGAAAGGTCAGATGGAATTTTATGAATAAAAATCTTAGCTAACACTCCTCTCTCCTCTTCCGGAATAATATAAACCCAATCTCATATCAATAAAGTAAGCTTGCAATATTAAAGTGTAATATTATAATATGCACTTAGCATTTTATAAAGCACACAGGGACTATCTTATGAATAGGATCCTTCGTTTTTCATCTTCCCAAAGTTTCGCCGAAACCAAATTCCCTCTTAATCCCCGAAGAAAATTGAAACAGAACCAGCATACATTATTGATATAGGCTTTATTTAAAATTCTTTGGCAAGACTTGCATCTGTTTGTTGGAGATGTTTGCAAAAAAAGTTAAATATTAAAGGACCAGTAAACTGGAAATAAAAATGTTGCTTTATGTTAGGAGGATGCAAAGAGGATTCATGTTGTAATGTTTATTTTTTGGAGACAGCAGATGTGAATGGGGGGGAAAGGAGATTGGGCTGCAGGGTTTTTAGGGAAGAAGTAGTTAAAGAGACCTGTCCTAAAGCAAGCATGGGGGTGCCATGTCTCTTCAAGCAGTAAAGGTCGCAAATGCTATTTTGACAGGTGAAGGTGAGGTTAAAAATTCTTGAAAGGGAACTGACTGACTGCAACTGCGGGGGGGGCAGGGTCTGACACATCCAGGAGGTAAATTATTGACTGTTATTGGGGTGGAACAGGGTCTGACAAAACCCAGAATGAAGCTGATTGACTGAAACTAAAGAAGGGTAGGGTCTGACAAAACCCAGAATGAAGCTGATTGACTGAAACTAAAGAAGGGTAGGGTCTGACACACCCAGGAGGAACTGACTGACTGTGACTACGGGAGGGCAGGGTCTGACACACCCAGGAGGAACTGACTGACTGTGACTACGGG